>NC_061510.1:252238434-252280276 GCF_022539505.1 Lolium rigidum | reverse complement strand
ACGACGGTGCTTTTTCCGGCAGAATCCTGGCTCCGGTGTTCGATCCTCCAATAATGATGAAACATGCAAAATAGATGAAATAACATAAGTATTGTGTCCCAATATGAAATATATCAATGAATAACAGCAAATTATGATATAAAATAGTGATGCAAATTGGACGTATCACACAACAAAATCAGTTAATATCAAGCAGTTATTAGTAACTTGAATAGGAACATCCTCACATATACCAACAGGAATAGCAGTAGATTTATCAGCCATTTGCAAAGATATATCCGTAGGTATCAACTTATCTAAGTAAAGTCTCTTATAAAGAGAAAAAGGCATAACACTAACACCGGCTCCCAAGTCACATAGAGCAGTTTTAACATAATTATTCTTAATAGAACAAGGAATGGTAGGTATACCTGGGTCGCCCAACTTCTTTGGAACTTCGCCATTGAAAGAGTAATTAGCAAGCATAGTGGAAATTTCCTCATTGGGGATTTTCCTTTTGTTAGTAACAATATCTTTCATATACTTTGAATAAGGAGGCAATTTAATAGCATCAGTCAAAGAGATTTGCAAGAATAAAGGTTTCATCCAATCACAAAATTTATTATAGTGTTCTTCTTCCTTTGATTTTAGTTTCTTAGCGAGGAAAAGGCATTTGCTTTTGAACCCAAGGTTCTCTTTCATTACCATGTTTCTCAGCAATAAAATCTTCTTTAGTGTACTTTTTATTTTTAGCATGCTTCTCGAGTTCTTCTTCAACCTCTTCTTTATCGGGAGTATCATTCTTATCATTATCTTTATCATGTTCATTACCACTTTCGGTTTCGAGCATCGAAATAGAAATACTATTAGGATCATTAACGGGTTCGAGAGGATTCTACAACATTCTTATGTTTCTTTTTCTTTTTCTTAGATGGAGCACTAGTTTTAGTTCGTTGAGAATCTTGTTCAACTCTTTTGGGATGTCCCTCGGGATATAGAGGATCCTGAGTAGAAACACCACCTCTAGTTGTTACTTCATAAGCATGTTTTTCTTTAGCATTATTTCCCAACAAGTCATTTTGCACTTTAGTGAGTTGATCAATTTGAGTTTGAACCATATGAAAATGTTTAACAAGCATCTTAACATCATTGGAGGTTCTCTCAACAATATCATGCAATTCACTAATAGCTCGAGAATTTTCCATTAAATGATTCTCTACTCTCATATTAAAATTTTCTTGCTTAAAAATATAATTATCAAACTCATCTAAGCATTGTGCAGGAGGTTTTGAATACGGAATATCTTCTCTAGTAAAGCGTTGAAGGGAGTTTACCTCAATCATGGATGAAGGGGGAATTATCTCACATATGTCTTCTATGGGAGGTAAATTCTTCACATCTTCAGGTTTAATACCCTTCTCCTTAAGAGACTTCTTGGCTTCCCTCATATCTTCATCATTTAATTTAATCATACCCCTCTTCTTCAATATTGGTGTTGGGGTTGGTTCAGGTGTAGTCCAATCATCATGATTCTGGCATATTTTAGCCAATAATTCTTCAGCGTCGTCTGGAGTTCTTTTCCTGAAAACACAACCAGCACAACTATCCAGGTGTGCCCTAGACTCAATGGTTAGTCCACTATAAAATATATCAAGTAAATCATGCTTTTCCAAATCATGGTCAGGCCGAGCTCTAATAAGAGAGCAAAATCTCGCCCAAGCCTCAGGCAATTTCTCTCAATCTTCCTGGTCAAAATTATAAATTCTCTGCAAAGCAATATGTTGAGCACTAGCGGGAAAGTATTTCCGGAAGAAAACATCAAGCAATTCTTTTGGACTTTTAATAGAATTAGGTGGCAAACTATTATACCAAGTTTTAGCGTCATCCTTTAATGAGAATGGAAAGATTTTAGCAACAAAGTAAGTATGCTTCTTAACATCATCAGAAAACAAGCTACTCAGAGTAGATAACTCAATCATGTGTTCAACATCACTTTCTTTTTCAGTACCACAAAAGGGTGTTTTCTCAACAATAGCTATATGAGATAGATCAAGAGAAAAATCATAATCTTTATCCTTAATGTTTATAGGAGATGTGGCAAATTTAGGATCGGGAGACAGTTTATATCTAACGGCATGTTACGCAATCAACTTTTTAATTTTTCTTGCATCGGTAGTAGCATTGCATTTTTCAATAAAATCATCATCAAGTTCCACATAATCTTCATCAAGATCATCACTAGAGTATTCAACGGACTCGGGTGAATTAACGAGTGTAACGACATTTTTATTAGGAGTTTCGAGTATTTTCAATTTGTCTAGACCTAGAAATTGTAGCATCTAGAAAAGATCCTAACGAACCATCATTATCAAGCACGGTAGAAGCATCATCACAATTATAAGAGGAATTTTCAGATTCAGCGAAGTACCGACATTTGAAGCTTGTGGTGGTGAAACAAGTTTACTTATCACGAGATGGTGAATCAAGAGCAAGCAGAGGTACTCGAGTTGTACCTTTTCTTGTAGTCGATGGTAATATGGCGACCTTAGTATCGCGAGGTTTACCCATGATGGAGAATTTGCAGCGAACAATATCAATCCAAGTGAACTTCCAAATAAAGCTATGCTCCCCGGCAACGGCGCCAGAAAATAGTCTTGATAACCCACAAGTATAGGGGATCGCAACAGTCTTCGCGGGAAGTAAAACCCAATTTATTGATTCGACACAAGGGGAGACAAAGAATACTTGAAAGCCTTAACAGCGGAGTTGTCAATTCAGCTGCACACGGAAACGAGACTTGCTCGCAAGAGTTTATCGATAGTAACGAGTTTTATAGCGATAGCAGTAGTCAAATAACAGCAGCAGAGTAACAGAGACAGCAGTAGTGATTATAGTAAACAGCAGGATTAAAATACTGTAGGCACAGGGACGGATAAACGGGCGTTGCATGGATGAGAGAAACTCAGTCAAAGCAGGGGCATTTGCAGATAATAATAAAACTGTATCCAAGTACTAATCAATCAATAGGCATGTGTTCCAATTATAGTCGTACGTGCTTGCAATGAGAAACTTGCACAACATCTTTTGTCCTACCAGCCGGTGGCAGCCGGGCCTCTAGGGAAACTACTTGGATATTAAGGTACTCCTTTTAATAGAGTACCGGAGCAAAGCATTAACACTCCGTGAACACATGTGATCCTCACATCACTACCATCCCCTCCGGTTGTCCCGATTTCGTCACTTCGGGGCCATTGGTTCCGGACAGCGACATGTGTATACAACTTGCAGGTAAGATCATAAACAACGAATATCTTCATGAATCAATAACATGTTCAGATCTGAGATCATGGCACTCGGGCCCTAGTGACAAGCATTAAGCACAACAAGTTGCAACAATAACATAAAAGTAACATCTACGGATACTAGGCACTATGCCCTAACAATCTTATGACTATTACATGACCAATCTCATCCAATCCCTACCATCCCCTTCAGCCTACATCGGGGGAATTACTCACACATGGACGGGGGAAACATGGCTGGTCGATGGAGAGGCGTCGGTGGTGATGATGGCGATGATCTCCTCCAATTCCCCGTCCCGGCGGAGTGCCAGAACGGAGACTTCTGGTTCCTGAGACGGAGTTTCGCGATGTGGCGGCGTTCTGGAGGGTTTCTGGCGACTTCGACTTCTCCCCGTGCGTTTTTAGGTCGAGGCCGATAATTAGTCCGAAGGAGGGCGTCGGAGGCCGGCCAAGGGGGCCACACGCTAGGGCCGCGCGCCCCCCTCCTGGGCCGCGCCGCCCTAGGGTGTGGGGCCCTCGGGCCTCCACCTGACTTGCCCTTCTGGCTCCGTGAGTTTTTCGGGAAAATAGGGCCTTCGTCAAAATCCCGAGGTTTTTCCCTGAAAGTTAGATTTACGCACAAAAACGAGACACCAGAACAGTTCTGCTGAAAACAGCGTTAGTCCGTGTTAGTTGCATCCAAAATACACAAATTAGAGGCAAAACAATAGCAAAAGTGTTCGGGAAAGTAGATACGTTTTGGACGTATCACTGAGTAACGCGTCCGTTAATGACTCGAAATTGATTACACAATTAATTTCCCAAACAGCAAAAAGATAAGCTTGGCTCGGCGAGATTCACGCAACCCGCGGTGCGTCGTGACGAGGCGAGGTGGGCGGCGGAGGAGGAGGAGTGCGCGAGGGCTCTCTCTCTTCTCACTCACTTACTAGGACTAGAACAACCCACTTTATATACCACTCCAACTCTCTCCCAACTAGCAATGTGGGACTAAACATTAGCTCCCACTGATTATTAGAATGGGCCATGTGAGTTTCAGAATTTAATAATGGGCCATGGGCCAAAGGCCAAATGCCCCCAAATTCCAGCAATCTCATTGTGTTAAAGAGATATAGCCTCATATAGCGGCACACAAAGCAAAGGAAGTGCTAAAAGACTAAATCAAATACGCAAGCAATGTTCATGTATAAAGGAAAAGGTCTTATGAATAATCTTTCGCATTACATGGTGCCATATTTTAATCATCACCCGATTCAAGAAAATTACATACATAATATAGAACCAGGAGCCTCATATTAACACATATATGACTAAGAAATGATCATGCGCAAGCTATGTATTTGTGCACGACACTGGGTCTTGCAAGATCATCCATTGAACGGTACACAATTTAATCATCAGGCATTGCAAGAAAACAAAGAAAAAATAAACAAATTGGGTCTTCGTATTTACATCGGACACAAAAATTCTGAAATGGAACTAGCGAACCAATCAGAATGCACAACATTTGTGTTTGTACCAAGCAAATGTTCAACGGGACCATCTCGAATGACATAGAGCCACAGATTATAATCATCGGCATGAGTAGCACAATCAATTGTCAATCACTACCAAATGGATATCATTAAGGTAGCCTCATAGAGCATAGTAAAGACAGAGTAAAGAGATGATCCTACAGAGCCAAGGGTATGTTGATCATACCACTATGTTCGACGGGAACATCCCTTCACCTACAACTGCTGCAGATTAATCATCAGCACCGCAACAAAGTGCCACATATTAGGCATCGTATGTCCAGGTTCAGTCGTAGTAGACATGGATTCATGCAATCCATTGAGATCTTGGATACGAAATGCGAAGTAATCATACATCATATTACATGGAACCGTGAACAGTGAAAGAAAAAAAGAAATATTGCGTCGATCTAACCCTAAAACCAAATATTACCCAATCGAGCAAAATGTAACCATAAGCCACATGTATGTACATATAGATGTGTTATTTACGAAGCACACAGACATAATAGAAGAACAAAAAAGGCATCATCGACGATATTTTCCCCTAGCACTACAAATCTACGGTGCATGTAATGAATAAGCATATAATTAGGCTCCCCATACCGACAAGAGGAGAGAGAGGGAAGAGCAGATGAGCGGGTGGGTTCGAAATGATGATTGAGAGAAGAGAATCGGCGGTAACCGAATTTATGACGCGTGTTGCGTTGCGTTGTCTCTCGTTTTTCTTCACGTGTGCGGACTCATTTTTTTACTTTGCTCTCACCTGTGTTTATGCTGCCACGAACGCCTAAAATAACTATCCCTGCTGAGTTATAAGACTAGTCATAGTGGGAAGTAACATAAAGTAGTAACATGCACATGGAAAGTGGACTTTTGGCTCTCGGGTGCAACGCACCCCCATAGACCAAAAAAAAGTAGTTATTTAAAAAAGTCAAAAGAATTTCTAATCTTCCTGGAAACCAAGGATGATCAAGTTTGTATGCGTAAAAAAAATGTTTGGCAACGAAATTATTTCCATGGTCTTCAGGGCAAAAAAGAAAAAATTATGACGAATATAAAGTGAATAGTACCTGGTCATGGGGTGTTTCAAGTTTGTTTTTTTACCTAGGATACAATAGAAGTAATTTCCTAGGGATATTTTGTTTTAAGTATAATACTTGATCATCTTCGATTCCCAAAAAATAAATCGATTTTTTTGAACTTTTTTAAAAATTTATTTTATTTTTCCAAGTATAGGGGTGTGTGGCACCCGAGAGCCAATCTGTATTTCCCCATGCACATGTTACTAACCTATGTTACTACCTTTATAGTGGTTAGTAACATCAAAATAATATCATACTACGTATATGTCTTCATTAATTAGTTTGTAGACTCATTGTAGCGTGTCCAACTCAGCAAATTTGCTTATGTGGCAGTGGGTTAATGAGGAAAGAGGAGAATGGAATAACATAGCTAGTTACTCTAACATCACACTTCTCAAGATACAATGAGTCTACAAGCTAATTAAAGAAGTTATGTATGACACTACTTTGATGTTACTAACCACTATGAAGGTAGTAAGGGCATCTCCAGCGGCACGAGGCATTTTAGCGTCAGAAAATGTCCGCGCGCGTCCGTTTGCGTCGGCCGAAATGGTCGAAATCAACCGCGCGTCCGTTTACGTCGGGGGTGGCTCTAGCGGCACAACGCATTTTTTGGCCGAATCATTTTTTGTAAACACGAAAACATAATTTACATAGTTTAAACATGAAAAAAACCCTAACGCCTACTTCTGCTCATCGTCGCTGTCGAGCACGATGAGCTCCGGTATCGCCCACGGCCAGTTGCCATCCGGGGGAGCGTACTCCGGGTGCGCCGGTGGTGCTGGAGGTGGAGGCGCCCAGGGCTGCGGCTGTGGCGGCGGTTGAGGCGCCCAGGGCTGCGGCAGTGGAGGAGGAGCCCAGGGGTTGTACGGCGGCGGTTGTGGCGCTGCTGAGTCCTGTAGCGCCTGTCGAAGGGCTTCATCCTCCGACAGGCCCGGTGGCATGACGCCGGTGGCGTAGCGGGGCAGCGGCGGCTGCACAGGCAGGTCGTTCTCGGAGACGAGGACGCCGAGCTGCACCATTTCGTCGTCCGTCATGTTCTCCTGGAACTCAAAATTGCGGCCCTCCGCCATGGCCTGCTGCCATTCGTGGAAGACGGCCGCGACGTAGTCGTCGCTGTCGTCCTCCACCTCCTCGTTATGTTACGCGAGCGCCTCGATGTAGTCGTCCTCATCGTCGTAGACATCGTAGGCGGCGTCGTCGTGGTCGTCGTCGTCGTTGTACTGCGCGCGCGTCGGCGGCTGTTGATGACGTGTCGGCGCCTCCTATCTTCGTGGACGAGTCGGCGGTGCACGCGCGAAGGGAAAATCCCTGTCGCCCATGAAGCCCGCCCTTCTCCTCCTATCTGTCTCGGTCGACAGATACATACGCCAACTTTCGGATTCGATGGCGTACGCCGGATCGGCGCGGAGGTCCGGCGGCAGGTACCGCCTCCTTCACCGGATCTCCGCGCTCCGACCAGGCTCGCGCGCAGGGACTGGAGGAATGGGCACCCGGCGGCAGCTGAGCTGCCAGCCGCCAGACAGTTGCACGCCGAACCAGCCCTCGCACGACAACCATTTGCCGTGCATGAGCCTCCCCAGCGTGACGGGCAGCGGCACCCTCTTGCTGCCGCTGCCGGAGGCCTCGAAGTCTTTGTTCTTCCCTATGGCGCTGCGGCGGTGGTGGTACGAGTGAAGGTGTGGTGTGGTGACCCTGCATACCACTTCATGTTGTAGTATGCCAGTCGTTGATATAACATTCACGAAGTACCAATCCGCAAATATTACATCCCTCAGAGTAGTACAATAGAACATAGCAGGTCCATAACTCATTCATTTATTATTACAAACCATATGTACATATCATCACGGAGTTCCTCCTGGGTCCAGTGAGGAATACTCCTGGGTTCGAGGTGAACCAAACTTAACTTACAATATAGTAGTCTCAGCAGGTCATACATCTTATTCTACTCGAGCAGCTAAGTACTAGGTGTTCACACTGCTCGGTTACTACTTCTAGTAGGGTACTCTATGCTTGTTCTCCCTCGGAACCGTTCCCGGCTCCGTAGACTATAAGATAGTCTACACCTTCTACACCTCCAGAGAGGTCTGGCTCTTCATAGAAGATTTCTTCTGCTCCTTCTTGGTTGTCGAGGTCCTCCTCAAGATGATTCAGGCAATCTAAGCAGGGGATTTAAGAGTGGTATGAGTAAGAGCGTGCTCAACAAGTTCATTATAGAAAAGAGGTGTTTAATGCACTAACTACGATATCAGACCAGAAAGTCCAATACCAATGCAGGTTTTGATATTCATTTCTTCAAGAGGTTGCTTTTATTTAGAAGAACTATGTCCGTCAGCCTTCACCGGTTACTAGAACTTCATGGATTTCCTTTCCGGCAGCGTTCACAGTTCCAAACCCGGAACAGGGAGTGACAGGTCACGATTCATTACACTCTACAGAGGTGTGTTGGTTTACCCATAAGAGATCTTAATCATGGTGTCAACCGGGCAGCTTTCCCGTCCACACTTCCTTTGGTGTGAGGCTCGGTATAAGGTCTTAGCCAATCATATTCCTCCGCTACCTCGCAACCCACCCTTTGTTGCAATCCCCGACCCTGGGTCCTCGCCGGTGTACTTATACCAATTAAGAATGGCCCCCGACCATGACAACAGTTCTGGGCTAACTACCATAAACTCCTTCGCCGGTAGATGCAACCCATCATAGACCACATTACCGTGGGGAATTAGAGGGGATCCCCACCCTCAAGTTGCTCCCGCAAGATACAACTGCTATGGTAAGCGCATCCGTTGATGTACGAGAGGTGGGAATACAATTGACTACTCCGTCCCACTCCAGATCTTATGGTTAACATGAGTTTTACGACACAAGAATTACTGGATGACATTTGTTGTTTAATCCTAGATGGATATTTGAAATGGAACCTCCACCATGTCAACACATTCCATGGTTCCATTGCCAACCACATAGTCATATTCATAGTTATGAAAGTAATACTTGTGCTTTTCATGCAAGAGTGATAAGTATAGTACTTTGCAAGTAATTTGGTAAAAATACTCAAATGACATGAGCAAGCAATGAACTTGCCTGAAGACTGCAAAGTGTTGCAGTTCGATGGTATGGACTGACCCTTGTCCTCTGTTGCTGAAAAATAGCATCATTGTCCGATAAGGGCAAGAGGTGTTTACTAAGAATGGTTTAGGGATACTCTATTTAGGGTAAAATACTACCTTGAAATGTTGTCAAGGTGTTTTTAAAGTCCCAAAGAATTTATGGACTTATTTTATCATTAAAAATATGGTGGGTTATTTTTAATGATTATAATATTCATCAAATTATGACTTAATCTCTTTTGTCACAAAAAATTCCTTTTCATATTTTATTATGATAGAGAATTTTGTGCTGAGTGGTTTTCATATTTTTATTTAGGGATTTCTATTTTCGTGCCCTCGGTTCCTTAGTTGTGCTCAGTTTTCCCCAGCTCCTTAGTTTTTCCTCAGTTTTCCCCAAGTCCTTGTTTGAAACGTGCAGAAGCAGCTCAGACGGCAGGATTCCCGTTTAGTTGACCGTTCCGTGCTGACGTGTGGGGTCGCGTCGTGTGGGCCCGCGTCGCGTGGGGCTGGTAGAAAGGGACCGCGTGGGACAGGACGAGATAGCGTTTGGTTGCACGTGAGCGGGAGAGCTGGGTTTTGTTTCTCTCGGCCCAAATTGGCATTTTCCCTTTTAAGAGTACCTTTTCTGCCTCCTTCTCTCTGCCTTTTTTCACCTAATTAGTATCAAATTTAGAGAAGCTTGCATTTCTGTCTTTCTTCAATTATTATTTGTGCCTTTTGGCCCTCGTTGTTTGCCCAATATGGCAGCAAATCTAGTAGGGAGCCCAATCTAGTACTCCACCAGGTCCATATGTATGTAGTTAAATCTAGAAGCAAATCTACAGGGAATGTACTATAAATTCACAAGGTCATATAGTAGAATAGGGATAGATAATAGGGATCCCTCCCTAGATAATAAGCTGCATTCAGCAGCCAAACATAGTAGGGTTCGAGGTTCTTCACAGCACCATCATACTAACAACATAACAACGAGGGATCCCTAGCTAACAACAAAGGGATCCCAACAACAAAATGGAGGAGGCAGCAGCAGCACACGTCCAGGACTCCGCCTACCCCATCTGCCTCTGCCTCCACTTGTTGCTCCCGTTGGGAGCCTTGGGCTTGAGCGGAGGCATGCGCCTGGCGGAGATCTCCACCCGCTGGATGTTGCGGAGGTGCATGCAGAGCGCCATGTGCTTGGCGCGGAAGGAGTGGGGGTTCACCGACGCGTCGACCTTGGGGTTGGTGTTGCCGATGTTCTCGGCATGCGTGAGGAGGCAGTTGAAGTCAGTGCCGCCGAGCCTCCTAGTGCAGAAGGGGCACCTGTAGACACCCTTGGCGAAGTAGGAGACGTCTCGGCCGACCTGCAGCCTCCGCAGCACTACGGCGTGTTTTGATGTCATGGTGCTCGTCGTCGCTTCCGAAGTCGCTGCCAGACAGCTGATCCATATCAAACGGGAACTATTAGTGAATGAGTTGCAACGATGACTAACATGCATGATAACAAAGTTAGGAAAAATAGAGGCAACCTCAGTTAGAGTGGACACGATTATATGTCTACAGGGATGTAGTCAGCGAACCAAAGCTCATGCACAACAGATTTGTACACAGAAATGGTTCACTGAACCCTCCCTGTAAAAATCTGTCCCCACCGATTCATCATAGGCAAAGAAACAGATTTCAGATCTGAACTTGAACACATTCCAGATTATTTGCAAAATTAAACGGTTGATATCCTTTGATTCGTGCATAAAATAACTGATTGAGATCATATGATTACTTGCATAAATTAACTGATTGAGATCCCATTATTACTTGCATAAATTAACCGAACGGCCGAACCCCAAATCTTAAACGAAATCAAGGAGGGATCAAAGCAAAATGGAATAAAATCGGCGCAAATATTAGCCCAATACTCATCCATCCACGGATCCATCTACACCAGCAAAAATAGGGTTCAAAAAGGAATGGGGAACAAAAAAGGAAGCAAACCGTAGTTACCTCGTTCCATGGGTCCTCCATGGAGGTGTCGTAGGGGTTCGGGGGCCGGACGTACGGCACCTCCTCGTAGGGGTCCCATCCCGGCGGGATCTGAGCGCCACCGGCGGCAGCAGCCTGCGATGCACTGGCGGAGGAGGCGGCGACGTCCGTTGAGTGGACGGCGGTGACGTCCGTTGAGGGGACAGCGTCGAAGAGGGAGGCGTCGCGCTTGGAGCCGACGGCGCCGTGGACGATGGGATTGGCATTCTCCTTGTCCATCTCGCCGGTAGAGGAGAGGAAGAGGGAGAGGGTTTTTTTTGCTTTGGAGAAGATGATGGGACGTGAGAGAGGCGGCGTTGCGTAGGCGAGTGAGAGTGACAGAGATAGTGGGAGGAGGCGTCTATAAAGGCAAGGGGTGGTTACTGCGACCCGCGTCCTACGCGTCCACCGCTGCACGTCTGCACGTCTTGGACTTCTGCAATGCGACACGCGTCCATGCTGGCGTGTAGGTTGACACACATCTGTTGGGAACCCCAAGAGGAAGGTGTGATGCGTACAGCAGCAAGTTTTCCCTCAGTAAGAAACCAAGGTTATCGAACCAGTAGGAGTCAAGGAACACGTGAAGGTTGTTGGTGACGGAGTGTAGTGTGGCGCAACACCAGGGATTCCGGCGCCAACGTGGAACCTGCACAACAAAATCAAAGTACTTTGCCCCAACGTAACAGTGAGGTTGTCAATCTCACCGACTTGTCAGTAAACAAAGGATTAGATGTATAGTGTGGATGATGATGTTTGTTTGCGAAGAACGATAAAGAACAAGTATTGCGGTAGATTGTATTTCGGATGTAAAGAATGGACCGGGGTCCACGAGTTCACTAGTGGTGTCTCTCCCATAAGATAAATGCATGTTGGGTGAACAAATTACGAGTTGGGCAATTGACAAATAAAGAAGGCATAACAATGCACATACATATATCACGATGAGTACTATGAGATTTAATAAGGGCATTACGACAAAGTACATAGACCGCTATCCGAGCATGCATCTATGCCTAAAAAGTCCACCTTCGAGGTTATCATCCGAACCCCTTCCGAGTATTAAGTTGCAAACAACGGACAATTGCATTAAGTATGGTGCGTAATGTAATCAACACAAATATCCTTAGACAAAGCATCGATGTTTTATCCCTAGTGGCAACAGCACATCCACAACCTTAGAACTTTCTGTCACTGTCCCAGATTCAATGGAGGCATGAACCCACTATAGAGCATAAATACTCCCTCTTGGAGTCACAAGTATCAACTTGGCCAGAGGCTCTACTACCAACGGAGAGCATGCAAGAACATAAACAACATATATGATAGATTGATAATCAACTTGACATAGTATTCAATATTCATCGGATCCCAACAAACACAATATGTAGCATTACAAATAGATGATCTTGATCATGATAGGCAGCTCACAAGATCTAACATGATAGCACAATGAGGAGAAGACAACCATCTAGCTACCGCTATGGACCCATAGTCCAGGGGTGAACTACTCACACATCGATCCGGAGGCGATCATGGTGATGAAGAGACCTCCGGGAGATGATTCCCCTCTCCGGCGAGGGTGCCGGAGGCGATCTCCTGAATCCCCGAGATGGGATTGGCGGCGGTGGCGTCTGCGGAAGGTTTTCCGTATCGTGGCTCTCGGTGCGGGGTTTTCGCGACGAAGGCTTTAAGTAGGCGGAAGGGCGAGTCGGGGGCGTCACGAGGGGGCACACGCTAGGGCGGCGCGGGCCCCCTTGGGCCGCGCGGCCCTAGTGTGGCGGCGCCTCGTCGCCCCACTTCGTGATCCTTTCGGTCTTCTGGAAGCTTCGTGGAAAAATAAGACCCTGGGCGTTGATTTCGTCCAATTCCGAGAATATTTCCTTTGTAGAATTTCTGAAACCAAAAACAGCAGAAAACATCAACTGGCTCTTCGGCATCTCGTCAATAGGTTAGTGCCGGAAAATGCATAATAATGACATATAATGTGTATAAAACATGTGAGTATCATCATAAAAGTAGCATGGAACATAAGAAATTATAGATACGTTTGAGACGTATCAAGCATCCCCAAGCTTAGTTCCTACTCGCCCTCGAGTAGGTAAACGATAACAAAGATAATTTACGAAGTGACATGCTATCATAATCTTGATCAATACTATTGTAAAGCATATGAGATGAATGCAGCGATTCGAAGCAATGGTGAAGACAATGAGTAAACAAATGAATCATATAGCAAAGACTTTTCATGAATAATACTTTCAAGAAAAGCATCAATAAGACTTGCATAAGAGTTACTCATAAAGCAATAAATTCAAAGTAAAGGCATTGAAGCAACACAAAGGAAGATATAAGTTTCAGCGGTTGCTTTCAACTTCAACATGTATATCTCATGGATAATTGTCAACACAAAGTAATATAACAAGTGCAATAGGTAAACATGTAAGAATCAATGCACACGAGTTGATACAAGTGTTTGCTTCGAGATAGAAAGAATAGGTAAACTGACTCAACAATAAAGTAGAAGATTGGCCCTTCGCGAGAGGAAGCATGGATTACTATATTTGTGCTAGAGATTTTCATTTTGAAAACATAGAAACAATTTTGTCAACGGTAGTAACAAATCATATGTGTTATGTATAAGATATCCTATAAGTTGCAAGCCTCATGCATTGTATAACAATAGTGCTCGCACCTTGTCCTAATTAGCTTGGATTAACATGGATTATCATTGCATAGCATATGTTTCAACCAAGTGTCACAAAGGGGTACCTCTATGCCGCCTGTACAAAGGTCTAAGGAGAAAGCTCGCATTGGATTTCTCGCTTTTTGATTATTCTCGACTTAGACATCCATACCGGGACAACATAGACAACAAATAATGGACTCCTCTTTAATGCATAAGCATTCAACAACAGATAATATTCTCATAAGAGATTGAGGATTGATTGTCCAAACTGAAACTTCCACCATGAATCATGGCTTTAGTTAGCGGCCCAATGTTCTTCTCTAACAATATGCATACTCAAACCATTTGATCATGAAAATCGCCCTTACTTCGAGACAAGACGAACATGCATAGCAACTCACATGATATTCAACAAAGGTAAAAGTTGATGGTGTCCCCAGAAACATGGTTACCGCTCAACAAGCAACTTATTAAGAAATAAGATACATAGCTACATATTCTTCACCACAATAGTTTTTAATGCTATTTTCCCATGAGCTATATATTGCAAAGACAAAGGATAGAATTTTAAAGGTAGCACTCAAGTAATGTACTTTGGAATGGCAGAGAAATACCATGTAGTAGGTAGGTATGGTGGACACAAATGGCATGGTTTTTGGCTCAAGGATTTGGATGCACGAGAAGAATTCCTCTCAATACAAGGCTAGGCTAGCAAGGTTGTTTGAAGCAAACTCAAGTATAAAACGATGCAGCAAAACTCACATATGAACATATTGCAAGCATTATAAGACTTTACATCGTCTCCTTGTTGTTCAAACACCTTAACCAGAAAATATCTAGACTCTAGAGACCAATCATGCAAACCAAATTTTAACAAGCTCTATGTAGTTCTTCATTAATGGGTGCAAAGTACATGATGCAAGAGCTTAAACATGATCTATATGAGCACAACAATTGCCAAGTATCAAATTATTCAAGACATTATACCAATTACCACATGCGGAATTTTCCGTTTCCAACCATATAACAAAGAACGAAGTAGTTCAACCTTCGCCATGAACATTAAGAATAATGCTAAGAACATATGTTTTCATACGAAACAGCGGAGCGTGTCTCTCTCCCAAACAAAGAATGCTAGGATCCGATTATATTCAAACAAAAACAAAAACAAACAGACGCTCCAAGTAAAGCACATAAGATGTGACGGAATAAAAATATAGTTTCACTAGAGGTGACCTGATAAGTTGTCGATGAAGAAGGGATGCCTTGGGCATCCCCAAGCTTAGATGCTTTAGTCTTCTTAAAATATGCAGCGATGAACCACGGGGGCATCCCCAAGCTTAGACTTTTCACTCTTCTTGATCATATTGTATCATCCTCCTCTCTTGACCCTTGAAAACTTCCTCCACACTAAACTCAAAACAAGCTCATTAGAGGGTTAGTGCATAATTGAAAATTCATATATTCAGAGGTGACATAATCATTCTTAACACTTCGGACATTGCACAAAGCTACTGAAAGTTAATGGAACAAAGAAATCCATCAAACATAGCAAAACAGGCAATGCGAAATAAGGCAGAATCTGTCAAAACAGAACAGTCCGTAAAGACGAATTTTTCAGGGGCACTTAACTTGCTCAGATGAAAATGCCCAAATTGAATGAAAGTTGCGTACATATCTGACGATCACGCACGTAAATTGACAGATTTTTCTAAATTTTCTACAGAAGGGGCGGCTCAATTTCGTGACAGCAAGAAATCTGTTCCTGCGCAGTAATCCAAATCTAGTATTGACTTTACTATCAAAGACTTTACTTGGCACAACAATGCAATAAAATAAAGATAAGGAGAGGTTGCTACAGTAATAACAACTTCCAAGAGTCAAATATAAAAAGTGCATAAGTAAAATAATGGGTTGTCTCCCATAAGCGCTTTTCTTTAACGCCTTTCAGCTAGACGCAGAAAGTGTGTATCAAGTATTATCAAGAGATGAAGCATTGACATTCTTACCAGGGGCGTTGCGCCTACCTTTCTTACTCTTATTATTACTCTTTGGTTTAGGGAATATGTGCCCGCATCCAGGTATCGAGGAATTTAGAGTGCCTTTCCCCACATCTATGATTGCTCCCAAGAGTTTCGACGAGGATCTTCCAAGTGTGATTTGTCCTGTCCCTACACATTCAATAACGAGATAATCAGTGGATACCGTTCTTCCAAGAAGGGTTGTGAACACTCCTTCAGCTATTCCTTTAGTAATTATAACAGAGTTATCAGTAAGAGTTATTCCTTCTCCACCTTCAGTAAGTCCCCAGAGTGTCAAAGATTCATAAATACTTTTAGGCATAAGGCAAAATTAAGTCATAATATCACAACGGGCATAAATTTTTATACCATCAATAGTAACTTTAACAGTAGGGTCCCACATTGAAGGTTCAGAGTTTATTGGAACATAATCAAAATGCTCACGAATCCGACTATACCGTTCTTTTAAGCAAGATACATTTGTCTCGAGTATTTAATCTATTATAAATGCTAACAAGAGATGGATCAAAATTATTAGCGGAGCTAGATGATGTAACCAATTTTTTTATGGCATTAAAAGCTTGATCCCCGTCACAGTGAAGGAAATCTCCTCCCACTACAGCATCTAAGGCATATCTATAGCGAAGAATAAGCCCAAAATAAAAGTTACTAAGAAGCAAACTTAGGGTCATTTTAGGTTCAGTTTTACTATAAGAATCAAAAATTCTAGACCAAGCTTCTTTAAAACTCTCTTCAGCACCTTGTTTAAAAGTAAAGATCGATTCCTCAGGTGATAGAGTAACAACTACAGGACTAGTCATGATAATAAAATGCGAGTAACTAATTTTTTGTGTGTTTTCAATATAAAGAACAAGACAGTAAATAAAGTAAAGCTAGCAACTAATTTTTTTGTATTTTTGATATAAGGAGCAAACAAAGCAGTAAATAAAGTAAAGTGAAGCAAGACAAAAACAAAGTAAAGAGATTGGATGTGGGAGACTCCCCTTGCAGCGTGTCTTGATCTCCCTGGCAACGGCGCCAGAAAAAGTCTTGCTGGCGTGTAGTTGACACACGTCTGTTGGGAACCCCAAGAGGAAGGTGTGATGCGTACAGCAGCAAGTTTTCCCTCAGTAAGAAACCAAGGTTATTGAACCAGTAGGAGTCAAGGAACACGTGCAGGTTGTTGGTGACGGAGTGTAGTGCGGCGCAACACCAGGGATTCCGGCGCCAACGTGGAACCTGCACAACACAATCAAAGTATTTTGTCCCAACGTAACAGTGAGGTTGTCAATCTCACCGGCTTGCTGTAAACAAAGGATTAGATGTATAGTGTGGATGATGATGTTTGTTTGCGAAGAACAGTAAAGAACAAGTATTGCAGTAGATTGTATTTCAGATGTAAAGAATGGACCGGGGTCCACAGTTCACTAGTGGTGTCTCTCCCATAAGATAAATGCATGTTGGGTGAATAAATTACAGTTGGGAAATTGACAAATAAAGAAGGCATAACAATGCATATACATATATCACGATGAGTACTATGAGATTTAATCAGGGCATTACGACAAAGTACATAGACCGCTATCCAGCATGCATCTATGCCTAAAAAGTCCACCTTCAGGTTATCATCCGGACCCCTTCCAGTATTAAGTTGCAAACAACAGACAATTACATTAAGTATGGTGCGTAATGTAATCAACACAAATATCCTTAGACAAAGCATCGATGTTTTATCCCTAGTGGCAACAGCACATCCACAACCTTAGAACTTTCCGTCACTCGTCCTGCATTCAATGGAGGCATGAACCCACTATCGAGCAAAAATAATCCCTCTTGGAGTCACAAGTATCAACTTGGCCGGAGCCTCTACTAGCAACGGAGAGCATGCAAGAACATAAACAACATATATGATAGATTGATAATCAACTTGACATAGTATTCAATATTCATCGGATCCCAACAAACACAACATGTAGCATTACAAATAGATGATCTTGATCATGATAGGCAGCTCACAAGATCTAACATGATACACAATGAGGAGAAGACAACCATCTAGCTACTGCTATGGACCCATAGTCCAGGGGTGAACTACTCACACATCGATCCGGAGGCGATCATGGTGATGAAGAGACCTCCGGGAGATGATTCCCCTCTCCGGCAGGGTGCCGGAGGCGATCTCCTGAATCCCCCGAGATGGGATTGGCGGCGGCGGCGTCTCTGGAAGGTTTTCCGTATCGTGGCTCTCGGTACTGGGGTTTTCGCGACGAAGGCTTTAAGTAGGCGGAAGGGCGGAGTCGGGGGCGTCACGAGGGGGCCACACGCTAGGGCGGCGCGGGCCCCCCTTGGGCCGCGCAGCCCTAGTGTGGCGGCGCCTCGTCGCCCCACTTCGTGATCCTTTTGGTCTTCTGGAAGCTTCGTGGAAAAATAAGACCCTGGGCGTTGATTTCGTCCAATTCCGAGAATAATTCCTTTGTAGGATTTCTGAAACCAAAAACAGCAGAAAACAACAGAATCGGCTCTTCAGCATCTCGTCAATAGGTTAGTGCCGGAAAATGCATAATAATGGCATATAATGTGTATAAAACATGTGAGTATCATCATAAAAGTAGCATGGAACATAAGAAATTATAGATACGTTTGAGACGTATCAGTCCACGATTGCACGTCTTCGACTTCTGCACCGCGACCCGCGTCTACGCGTCAACAATTGCACGTCTTCCATTTCTGCACCGCAACACACGTCCTCGAGTCTAACCCTGGAAATTTAGATATACTCAGGTATAACCTCGAGTATTATACTAGCATTTTTTTCGTGAAAATTAATGGCTACAACAAATCGGTGATGGTTTATCATTTTTTGCGTGAAAATTAATGGCTACAAAAAATCGGTGATGGTTTATCATTTTTTGCGTGAAAAGTAATGCCTAAAAGAGTTTATAATTTTTAGCGCGTGAAAATGAATACAGAAAACCGCCCTTTAGCATACTTAGAGAGTGGAAGGTAACCACCGACAGAGAGAGAGGGGTTATCCTGCCCGTTAGATCATACGATCAACGGTCGGCGGGCACGATCCACGTGACATGGGCTAGACCAATCAGGGCAATGTTGCACGTGTGAGAGAATTTGTGGAGGGAGAGGGCAAAACTGAGTAGTATCAAGAAACCAAGGGCACCTATGTAATAAACAGGCTAAGGGATTCAAATATGAGATTTAAAAAATGGAAAATGTGTGTTTTGTACAATGAAACTCATCTTGGCCTATCTCAAACTATTTGCAATACAAATATACATGAGTGTGAGAATTGTGGCCTCATTTAGACAAAGTATGTTTTGGGTGAAGCTGTTTTGGGAAGGGCTTATTGTGGAAAACCATGCACCTTCATAGCTACTAGGTGATTTGAGAAGGCCTTTGGGAAGTGGCAATTTGTGGTAAACTTGATTTATCTATGACTTATCTATGTTTTGAGAACTGGCAATTTGTGGTAAAGACTCCATGAGTATGTGCCATATCTATAACAACAAGGAATATCTAAAAGGGAAAGTTTCACAAAATTTGAAATTTAGGGCGAAAATGATGCCATACATGATGCTGTTTTTCGAGGTTTTGACATGAAAATCAATTGGGTATTATAAAGGGAAATAAAAAGTTCGAAAAATATAAAAACGAAACAATCTATCTATCTTTGTATAGAAGATCAGCTGTATGAAATTTGAGGTCATTTAGAGAAGGTAGAATAAATCACCTTGTTAGAAAAGCTGGTTTTAGTGAGACGAAACGGCATGCGTTTAAGCAAAGTGATTTTTTCGAACATCTCCAAATGACCCCAAATTTTCCATACATGATGCCATACGTGTAACAACAAGGAACCCTATCTAAAAAGTGTCAAAAAAGTTTGCCCAACCGTATAGCTCTATCAAAAAGAACATCACCATGGCGCTAGTATAATTTTGGGCTTAGTTACAAACTTTCGTTACCTAACCTTCAACACGAAACTTGTTTCAAATCACTTTTGGCGTACAAGAAACAAATCCCACCTTGATTCGAGCACCACAGCCTCCAAACTTTGCCGATGCCGATATCGGCATGGTCAGAACGGCTATGCTCGCCGCCACTGCTAGGTCACCGTCGGGATGCACCCTCAATCCCGTCCCCTCAGTCGATCACTAACACACCAGAGATACCGCCGAGACCAATGCCGAACGTACATGCTGATGCCAATACCGAACATGCATGCACACCGATGTGGGCACGGCCACGCCGCCCCGCTATGCTGGACGCCACAGACCACCGCGAGGTCTTTCCCTTCACCACCACACTCTTCTAGCACCCATCTATACACGCCAGAAAGGAGAGACACTAGTTTTCTCTACATTGCTCGCGTTCGTGTCGGACACGGTTAGTCAAAGTTTTGAGGTAGTTGTCGATCTCGTCGACCATTTCTTCTCTTCTTTGCATGGTTAAACGCGTCTAGTTCATATCTATCTAATGCGTCTGGTCTCGCCTCATTCAGTTATTTGTGGACGTCGATCTCATCTCGGCACCCCGCAGGCCACCTCCTCCGTGCCATCGCTGTAGAGCTCCGTTTAAAAATCTATTCCTACCCGTGTATTGCCCCTTGTATCAGCGCCATGGCCCACTTGTCATTCAATATACCGAAGCCCCACTCGTGCGCGTTTTGGTCGGGGATACGAGCGATGCTTACGGTCAAACAAAGATGGATGGTCTGACGTGTCTTTGCGGGCTCTACGTGGCCCCACTAGTCAGAAGATAACGGTCAACCGTCGGGCAACCAACCGTTACAGCATCTGTGATGGTTTCAGACAAGGTCTTGGGGAAAACTGAGGAAAAACTAAGGAGCTGGGGAAAACTGAGCACAACTAAGGAACCGAGGGCACGAAAATAGAAATCCCAGTTTTCCCCAGCTCCTTAGTTTTTCCTCAGTTTTCCCCAAGTCCTTGTTTGAAACGCGCAGAAGCAGCTCAGACGGCAGGATTCCCGTTTAGTTGACCGTTCCGTGCTGACGTGTGGGGCCGTGTCGTGTGGGCCCGCATCGCGTGGGGCTGGTAGAAAGGGACCGTGTGGGACAGGACGAGATAGCGTTTGGTTACACGTGAGCAGGAGCTGGGTTTTGTCTCTCTCGGCCCAAATTGGCATTTTCCCTTTTAAGAGTACCTTTTCTGCCTCCTTCTCTCTGCCTTTTTTTCACCTAAGTAGTATCAAATCTAGAGAAGCTTGCATTTCTGTCTTTCTTCAATTATTATTTGTGCCTTTTGGCCCTCGTTGTTTGCCCAATATGGCAGCAAATCTAGTAGGGAGCCCAATCTAGTACTCCATCTGGTCCATATGTATGTAGTTAAATCTAGAAGCAAATCTACAGGGAATGTACGATAAATTCAAGGTCATATAGTAGAATAGGGATAGATAATAGGGATCCCTCCCTAGATAATAAGCTGCATTCAGCAGCCAAACATAGTAGGGTTCGAGGTTCTTCACAGCACCATCATACTAACAACATAACAACGAGGGATCCCTAGCTAACAACAAAGGGATCCCAACAACAAAATGGAGGAGGCAGCAGCAGCACACGTCTAGGACTCCGCCTACCCCATCTGCCTCTGCCTCCACTTGTTGCTCCCCTTGGGAGCCTTGGGCTTGCGCGGAGCCATGCGCCCGGCGGAGATCTCCACCCGTGGATGCTGCGGAGGTGCATGCCGAGCGCCATGTGCTTGGCGCGGAAGGAGTGGGGGTTCACAGACGCGCCGACCTTGGGGTTGGTGTTGCCGCTGTTCTCGGCACGCGTGAGGAGGCAGTTGAAGTCAGTGCCGCCGAGCCTCCTAGTGCAGAAGGGGCACCTGTAGACACCCTTGGCGAAGTAGGAGACGTACTTGCCGACCTGCAGCCTCCGCAGCACACGGCGAGTCTTGATGTCATGGTGCTCGTCGTCGCTGCCGACGTCGCTGCCAGACAACTGATCCATATCAAACGGGAACTATTAGTGAATGAGTTGCAACGATGACTAACGTGCATGATAACAAAGTTAGGAAAACATAGGCAGCCTCAGTTAGAGTGGATACGATCATATGTCTACAGGGACGGTGTAAGCGAACCAAAGCTCATGCACAACAGATTTGTACACAGAAATGGTTCGCTGAACCCTCCCTGTAAAAATCTGTGCCCACCGATTCATCATAGGCAAAGAAACAGATTCCAGAACTGAAGTTGAACACATTCCAGATTATTTGCAAAATTAAACGGTTGATATCTTTTGATTCGTGCATAAAATAACTGATCGAGATCCTATGATTACTTGCATAAATTAACTGATTGAGATCCCATTATTACTTGCATAAATTAACCGAACGGCCGAACCCCAAATCTTAAACGAAATCAAGGAGGGATCAAAGCAAAATGGAATAAAATCGGCGCAAATATTAGCCCAATACTCATCCATCCACATATCCATCTACACCAGCAAAAATAGGGTTCAAAAAGGAATGGGGAACAAAAAAGGAAGCAAACCGTAGTTACCTCGTTCCATGGGTCCTGCATGGAGGTGTCGTAGGGGTTCGGGGGCGGGACGTACAACACCTCCTCGTAGGGGTCCCATCCCGGCGGGATCTGAGCGCCACCGGCGGCAGCAGCCTCCGATGCACCGGCGGAGGAGGCGGCGACGTCCGTTGAGGGGACGGAGGCGACGCCCGTTGAGGGGACGGCGTCGAAGAGGGAGGCATCGCGTGATGGCGTGTATATCACACGTTCGTTGGGCAACCCCAAGAGGAAGGTATGATGCGCACAGCAGCAAGTTTTCCCTCAGAAAGAAACCAAGGTTTATCGAACCAGGAGGAGCCAAGAAGCACGTTGAAGGTTGATGGCGGCGGGATGTAGTGCGGCGCAACACCGGGGATTCCGGCGCCAACGTGGAACCTGCACAACACAACCAAAGTACTTTGCCCCAACGAAACAGTGAGGTTGTCAATCTCACCGGCTTGCTGTAACAAAGGATTAACCGAATTGTGTGGAAGATGATTGTTTGCAGAGAAAACAGTAAAACAAGTATTGCAGCAGAATTGTATTTCAGTATTAAAAGAATGGACCGGGGTCCACAGTTCACTAGAGGTGTCTCTCCCATAAGATAAAAGCATGTTGGGTGAACAAATTACAGTCGGGCAATTGACAAATAGAGAGGGCATAACAATGCACATACATGGCATGATAAGTATAGTGAGATTTAATTGGGCATTACGACAAAGTACATAGACCGCCATCCAACTGCATCTATGCCTAAAAAGTCCACCTTCGGGTTATCATCCGAACCCCTTCCGGTATTAAGTTGCAAAGCAACGAGACAATTGCATTAAGTATGGTGCGTAATGTAATCAACAACTACATCCTCGGACATAGCGCCAATGTTTTATCCCTAGTGGCAACAGACACAACACAACCTTAGAACTTTCGTCACTCGTCCCGAGTGTCAATGCGAGCATGAACCCACTATCGAGCATAAATACTCCCTCTTGGAGTTAAAAGCAAAAACTTGGCCGAGCCTCTACTAGTAACGGAGAGCATGCAAGATCATAAACAACACATATGTAATAACTTGATAATTAACATAACATGGTATTCTCTATCCATCGGATCCCGACAAACACAACATAGAGTATTACGGATAGATGATCTTGATCATGTTAGGCAGCTCACAAGATCCAACAATGAAGCACAATGAGGAGAAGACAACCATCTAGCTACTGCTATGGACCCATAGTCCGGGGGTGAACTACTCACTCATCACTCCGGAGGGCGACCATGGCGGTGTAGAGTCCTCCGGAGATGAATCCCCTCTCCGGCAGGGTGCCGGAGGAGATCTCCAGAATCCCCCGAGATGGGATCGGCGGCGGTGGCGTCTCAGTAAGGTTTTCCGTATCGTGGTTTTTCGCCTCAGGGGTTTCGCGACGGAGGCTTTAAGTAGGCGGAAGGGCGAGTCGGGGGCCGACGAGGGGCCCACACCACGAGGCGGCGCGGGCCCCCTCGGTCGCGCCGCCTTATGGTTTGGCCACCTCGTGGCCCCACTTCGTATGCTCTTCGGTCTTCCGGAAGGTTCGTGGCGAAATAGGCCCACGGGTCTTCGTTTCGTCCAATTCCGAGAATATTTCGTTACTAGGATTTACGAAACCAAAAACAGCAGAAAACGAGAGCCGGCACTTCGGCATCTTGTTAATAGGTTAGTTCCAGAAAATGCACGAATATGACATAAAGTGTGCATAAAACATGTAGGTATCATCAATAATATGGCATAGAACATAAGAAATTATCGATACGTCGGAGACGTATCATCGCGCTTGGAGCCGACGGCGCCGTGGACGATGGGATTGGCATTCTCCTTGTCCATCTCGCCGGCAGAGGAGAGGGAGAGGGAGAGGGTTTTTTGCTTTGGAGAAGATGATGGGACGTGAGAGAGGCGGCGTTGCGTAGGCGAGTGAGAGTGACGAGAGATAGCGGGAGGAGGCGTCTATAAAGGCAAGGGGTGGTTAATGCGACCCGCGTCCTACGCGTCCACCGCTGCACGTCCGCACGTCTTGGACTTCGCAATGCGACACGCGTCCACGATTGCACGTCTTCGACTTCGCACCGCGACCCGCGTCTACGCGTCAACAATTTCACGTCTTCCATTTACTGCACCGCAACACGCGTCCTCGAGTCTAACCACGGAAATTTAGATATACTCATGTATAACCTCGAGTATTATACTAGCATTTTTTGTGTGCTCGGTTTTCCCCTTGAGTGCTAATACTGGCTAGTGCAATATGCTCAGTTTTACCCTCAAGTAGCTGGTCAACAGACAGTCAACAAATGGGATTAACTAGTTAAATGAGTCATTTAATGTGCAAAAAATTCCGAAAAATAGTGGCACATACTCATGGAGTCTTTACCACAAATTGCCAGTTCTCAAAACATACAAAGTCATAGATAAATCAAGTTTTACCACAAATTGCCACTTCTCAAAGGCCTTCTCAAATCACCTAGTAGCTATGAAGGTGCATGGTTTTCCACAATAAGCCCTTCCCAAAACAGCTTTCCCCAAAACATACTTTGTCTAAATGAGGCCACAATTCTCACACTCGTGTATATTTGTATTGCAAATAGTTTGAGATAGGCCAAGATGGGTTTCATTGTACAAAACACGCATTTTCCATTTTTAAATCTCATATTTGAATCCCTTATTCTGTTTATGACATAGGTGCCCTTGGTTTCTTGATACTACTCAGTTTTCCCTCTCCCTCCACAAATTCTCTCACACGTGCAACATTGCCCCGATTGGTCTAGCCCATGTCACGCCGATCGTGCCCACCGACCGTTGATCGTATGATCTAACGAGCGGGATAACCCTCTCTCTCTCGTCGGCGGTTACCTTCCACTCTCTAAGTATGCTAAAGGGCGGTTTTACGTATTCATTTTCACGCCTAAAAATTATAAACTCTTTTAGGCATTACTTTTCACGCAAAAAATGATAAACCATCACCGATTTGTTGTAGCCATTAATTTTCACGCAAAAATGATAAACCATCACCGATTTGTTGTAGCCATTAACTTTCACGAAAAAAATGATAAACCATCACCGATTTGTTGTAGCCATTAATTTTCACGCAAAAAATGATAAACCATCACCGATTTGTTGTAGCCATTAATTTTCACGAAAAAAATGATAAACCATCACCGATTTGTTGTATCCATTACTTTTCACGCAAAAAATGATAAACCATCACCGATTTCTATTCACGGTAAAAATGATAAACGAACCAATCTATCTATCTCTGTATTTGAAGTTTGGAAGGGTTCACCATCTAGTTATGTTAACTTTCGAGGTTTTGACCTGAAAACAAATGGGTATTATAAAGGGAAATAAAAAATCAAAAAAATGTAAAAACGAAACAATCTACCTATCTTTGTATAGAAGATCGTTTGTATGATTTTTGAGGTCATTTAGAGAAGGTAGAAAAAAATCCCTTTTGAGAAGGTCGAAAAAACCTAACTTGTTACAAAAGCTGGTTTCAGTGAGACCTAACCAAATTTGGCATACATTATGCCATATCTATAACAACAAGGAATATCTAAAAGGGAAAGTTTCACAAAATTTGAAATTTAGGGTGAAAATGATGCCATACATGATGCTGTTTTTCGAGGTTTTGACCTGAAAATCAATTGGGTATTATAAAGGGAAATAAAAAGTTCGAAAAATATAAAAGCGAAACAATCTATCTATCTATGTGTAGAAGATCAACTGTATGAAATTTGAGGTCACTTAGAGAAGGTAGAATAAATCACCTTGTTAGAAAAGCTGGTTTCAGTGAGACGAAACGACATGCGTTTAAGCAAAGTGATTTTTTCGAACATCTCCAAATGACCCCAAATTTGCCATACATGATGCCATACGTGTAAAAAGAACCTCACCATGGCGCTAGTATAATTTTGCGCTTAGTTACAAACTTTCGTTACCTAACCTTCAACACGAAACTTGTTTTAAATCACTTTTGACGTACAAGAAACAAATCCCACCTTGATTCGAGCACCACAGCCTCCAAACTTTGCCGATGCCGATATCGGCATAGTCAGAACGGCTATGCTCGCCGCCACTGCTAGGTCACCGTCAGGATGCACCCTCAATCCCGTCCCCTCATTTGATCACTAACACACCAGAGATACCGCCGAGGCCAATGCCGAACGTACATGCTGATGCCAATGTCGAACATGCATGCACGCCGATGTGGGCACGGCCACGCCGCCCCGCTATGCTGGACGCCACAGACCACCGCGAGGTCTTTCCCTTCGCCACCACACTCTTCTAGCACCCATCTATACACGCCGAGAAAGGAGAGACACTAGTTTTCTCTACATTGCTCGCGTTCGTGTTGGACACGGTCGGTCAAAGTTTTGAGGTAGTCGTCGATGTCGTCGACCATTTCTTCTCTTCTTTGCATGGTTAAACGCGTCTAGTTCATATCTATCTAATGCGTATGGTCTCGCCTCATGCAGTTCTTTGTGGACGTCGATCTCATCTCGGCACCCCGCAGGCCACCTCCTCCGTGCCATCGCTGTAGAGCTCCGTTTAAAAATCTATTCCTACCCGTGTATTGCCCCTTGTATCAGCGCCATGGCCCACTTGTCATTCGATATACCGAAGCCACACTCGTGCGTGTTTTGGTCAGGGAAACAGCGATGCTTACGGTCAAACAAAGATGGATGGTCTGACGTGTCTTTGCGGGCTCTACGTGGCCCCACTAGTCAGAAGATAACGGTCAACCGTCGGGCAACTGGCCGTTACAGCATCTGTGATGGTTTCCGACAAGGTCTTGGAGAAACTGAGGAAAAACTAAGGGGCTGGGGAAAACTGAGCACGAATAAGGAACCGAGGGCACGAAAATATAAATCCCTATTTATTTTATAAAAATTCTGGAAAGATTCAATTCAATGGGCATTTTTGAAAAGACAGAAATGCCCCTGGGCCCACCTGTCAGTGAAGCCCAGTGGGTTGGGTTAGACCCGCTCGGGTCCAACCGACCCGTGCGGTCGCTCACACCTCTCCTCCACCACGCCGCCTCGACAAACCCTAATCCCCTCGCGTTCTAGCGACCCGCGTTGCCCTCGCCGTCGCCGGCCGATTCCGGCGAACTCCGGCGGTCTTGGCCCAAGCCATGGGGCGCAATCGAATCGCCCCACGACGCCGGTCATGCTCCTCCGCGTAGATCTGGAGCTGGCGTGGCTCCCGATCATCCCCGACCCCCTCTCTGTGGCTAGGGTTACGGGATCCGCGGCGATCTCGCTGCTCCCTGGTGTTCCTGGCGCTCTGGCGCCGCCGTGAGCCTCACCGAAGTGGTGCGGGGTGCTGCGGCGCTGGTCGAGGCGTGGCTTGGCCTGGCCTGGCGCTGTCGTGCGCCCGGCGTGTGCCGCCGTGGCCGCCATGGCCGCGACTGTTGTCTGCTCGCCCTGGTATGTGCTCCACCCTCTCTCTCTCTCTTGACTGTTCTTCCTATTCCTCCTCTAGCTTGAGCTACGGCTGCTCCTCCTCATGGAGAGGCCATGTCGTGCTGCTGCTACTGCTCTACTGGCTACTGCTGTTGTGCTTGCTGTTGTTGTGCGTATGCTGCTGTGCTCTCTGCTGCCGCCATGGATACTAGCTGCTGCTGCTTGATACATCTCCGACGTATCGATAATTTCTTATGTTCCATGCCACGTTATTGATGATATCTACATGTTTTATGCATACTTTATGTCATATTTATGCATTTTCCGGCACTAACCTATTAACGAGATGCCGAAGAGCCGATTCTTGTTTTCTGCTGTTTTTGGTTTCAGAAATCCTAGTAAGGAAATATTCTCGAATTGGACGAAATCAACGCCCAGGGGCCTATTTTTACACGAAGCTTCCAGAAGACCGGAGGACTTACGAAGTGGGGCCACGAGGCGCCGCCACAACAGGGCGGCGCGGCCCAAGCCTTGGCCGCGCCGGCCTGGCGTGTGGGGCCCTCGTGTGGCCCCCTGACCTGCCCTTCCGCCTACATATAGTCTTCGTCGCGAAACCCCCAGTACCGAGAGCCACGATACGGAAAACCTTCCAGAGACGTCGCCGCCGCCAATCCCATCTCGGGGGATTCGGGAGATCGCGTCCGGCACCTGCCGGAGAGGGGAATCATCTCCCGGAGGACTCTTCACCGCCATGGTCGCCTCCGGAGTGATGAGTGAGTAGTTCACCCCTGGACTATGGGTCCATAGCAGTAGCTAGATGGTCGTCTTCTCCTTATGTGCTTCATTGTCGGATCTTGTGAGCTGCCTAACATGATCAAGATCATCTATCCGTAATGCTATATGTTGTGTTTGTTGGGATCCGATGGATAGAGAATATTATGTTATGTTGATTATCAATCTATTACCTATGTGTTGTTTATGATCTTGCATGCTCTCTCGTTATTAGTAGAGGCTCCGGCCAAGTTTTTACTCTTAACTCCAAGAGGGAGTATTTATGCTCGATAGTGGGTTCATGCCTCCATTAAATCCGGGACGGTGACGAAAGTTCTAAGGTTGTGGATGTCTTGTTGCCACTAGGGATAAAACATTGATGCTATGTCCGAGGATGTAGTTATTGATTACATTACGCACCATACTTAATGCAATTGTATCGTTGTTTGCAACTTAATACTGGAAGGGGTTCGGATGATAACTTTGAAGGTGGACTTTTTAGGCATAGATGCATCTTTGGATAGCGGTCTATGTACTTTGTTGTAATGCCCAATTAAATCTCACAATACTCATCATATCATGTATGTGCATGGTCATGCCCTCTCTATTTGTCAATTGCCCAAGCTCGTAATTTGTTCACCCAACATGCTATTTATCTTATGGGAGAGACACCTCTAGTGAACTGTGGACCCCGGTCCATTCTTTTACATCGAATACAATCTCTGCAATACTTGTTCTACTCGTTTTCACGCAAACAATCATCATCCACACTATACATCTAATCCTTTGTTACAGCAAGCCGGTGAGATTGACAACCTCATCTGTTTCGTTGAGGCAAAGTACTTTGGTTGTGTTGTGCAGGTTCCACGTTGGCGCCGGAATCCCTGGTGTTGCGCCGCACTACACTCCCCCGCCATCAACCTTCAACGTGCTTCTTGACTCCTACTGGTTCGATTAAACCTTGGTTTCTTACTGAGGGAAACTTGCTACTGTGCGCATCACACCTTCCTCCTGGGGTTCCCAACGGACGTGTCAACTACACGCATCACTGCTCTACTTGCCCTGTCCTATGCCCTGCTGTTGCATGTTCTATGCCCTGGCTTGTTGTCTTTGTTCATTCATGTGGTGGTGCATGCTACTGCCTATCTAGATGCTCATCTGACCAGTCCTAGCCATTGCTGTTACTTAATTCGTGTGCTATGTCTTTGCTCTAGCTTTCCTGGCTCACTACTGTGAGTAGTTCTTGCGTTTAGCAAGTTCCAGTGCCCCTGGTGTGTTTGTTCATTGTGCTCTAATTCATGGAAATGCTCCATTGAGCATGGTTGTTGGCTAGACAGCTCCATCCCTTGATGGTGTGCTTCTGGATACAATTATATATGATCTATTTTCTTATCTGTGATGCAATTCATTATGAGCTGTGGCTATTTAGTTAATATGGTTAATGTGTTGGTGCTAGGCTTGGCTCTAGCATGCTCTTGTCAAGCCCTGATGATCATATGATCATCAGTTGCTTGGTAATTAGCTACTGTTCTATGCATGTGTCTCACTAATGCTCTACCTTGTGTCTGTGTGACACACTGGCCTGTGTTGGTGTATGCTTGTGCTTGCTCAAGCCACTGCTATTGCTTGAAATGATCCATTGGATCATCTGCAAAGCCTGGTGCATGGTTAATATCATTTATCTGTGTTGCCTTATTTGATTTAGTGGATAAATGATGTGAACTGCTTTGCAGTAATGATCACATAAGTGGATTTAACAGAGCTAAAGGGATGCCAATCATTTATTGGGGAACCTAGCTCCTTTTGAACCCTTCTGGGTAATGATATGCTATTTGGCTTGATGATTTTGTAGTTGAGGTGGCCTCAACAGCAATTCATTGCTGTTTTGGTAGATCCCACCTCAGGTGGCTTGTTGTGTATGAACAAATGCTCTCTGGCTGATCATGTTTGATTGCCAGAAGCTTTTTGATGTTGACAATACTTGTAGAAAACTTATATTTCTGCCATTCTGATGGTGTAGCTAAACTGTTAGGTGCTTGGTGACTTTGGGTGGCTAATTAGGATTAAATCCTTGCTGGATTTTTCTGGTTGTGTCACTGTGTTGACACAACCAGTGTTCCCTTGGTTATTTTCCTGCTAGCCTTTCTTTTATTTGCTGGCACCAAATGGTTTTGCAACCAAGTGATGATACATCCAGGGTTTCCTACCCTTTTTGCTTCTGTGATGCATGTGTATACTTATTGATGAGCAAAACATGTGTTTGCTCAGGTTCTTTTGTGTATACCTCACTCCAGCTCCTAGATATGTTGCTGATGTAGAGGATTTGCTTCTGGTTGGTTTGTGAGGCTTGCCCTGCTCCCCCTGCTAGCTTGTGATGTTGCTTCTGGTGACTTGCTCAACAGCACAGTTCATGTTGGAATTGTTCTGGATGGTTTGATGATTTTTGGTTGGATGGAAGAGCTTTGGTGTTCTTCCTGTTCTTCTTGTTCTAAGGCTCTGGCTGTGCTTACCCTTGGAGATCCTGTCGATGGATTTCTAGGGTTTGGCTGTGAAAAGTTTATATACCGCCTCCCCTTGCTCCCATGGTCGACATCACTCCATTTCCTGGGTATTTCACCCCTGGCTGTCTGTGCTGTGAGACATGCAGCACACCCTGTGAGCTGCCTGTGTGCTTCACAGGTTGGGACTTGATCCTTTGGCTTGGCCTCCCCGGCAGTTGAGATTATCCTCTCAATTTGATCATTTTTACACTAACCTGCCAAGTGGCTTTGCCACTTGGCCTCAAGTTTGTTCATTGTTGATGTTTTACTTGCAGGGATCAAATGGATGATCAAATTGAGATGGACCAAGTGTTGACCAAGAATTCTTGAAGAATTTAGCTAGTAGTTTAGCCATTTATATATCTTTGTAATTTTCATTTTCTTTTTCCTTTATTTGATTTCTGTAATGTGTTGTAATGCTCATTATTCATGTGAATATTGTAAATGACAATGTATATTGTGTGATAATCAATAAAGCTCAAGGTTTCTCTAATGAGATTTAAATATGTGTGATATTATTTTATATATTTGATTATCTATTTGTTTAATGAATTATCCCAATTTGAATTATGATATATTCAATTGATGTTTGAATCACAACTTGTTTGAATTCAATCATGCAACTTAAATTGAGATGACATATGTTCCCGTCTCTTCTCGAAAACCCTAATTTAGTTAATTGAGGTCCAAATTTATCGCACTCTCAAAACCCTAACCCTGTAAGGTGTCGAGAGAGAAACTTGTCCCCCTTCGATGCAGTTTTTCTTTAAAAGCGCGAAATTTCCCTAGATTTTACGATGCAATGCACATCCCTTTCTAAATTCTACCCCTCGATCGTCTCTAAACTTGGGATATTACATGTGGGCGAAGGAGGAACGCGACCAGTGGACTTTTAAGGACGGCCGCGCGCGGGATACAATGCCATTGAAGGCGGCACATAAGCCCAACCGCCGCCCGCCAGTGCGCGCGCAGAACAAGCAACCACGCCATTGATGGCGAAGGCTGCGGCGTAGACGCGGAAGCGCTGACCGCCGAAGCGATGCCCTCGATGCAGACTCGCTGACAGGCAGGCCCGGTGGAGACGCGAGCGGACACTTTGCACGTCCGCGCAGCGTCAGCAGAGACGCAAACCTGCCGCAAATATGCGCCAGGTTTGCTTCTCTGCGGACGACCCGGTCACTTTGCGTCGCGCCGCTGGAGGTGGTGCCAGACGCATTTTCGGTCAATGCGGACGCAAACGGTCGCTCAGCATCCATTTGCGTCGCGTCGCTGGAGATGCCCTAATATAAAGTAGTAACATATGCATGTTACTACTCTATGTTACTTCCCACTGTGACTAGTCAACCGCTATGAAGGTTGTAACATATGCATGCTACTATTTTATGTTACTTTTCACTGTGACTACGTTACTTCCTATATACTCCCTCCATCCACAAATAAGTGTACATGCGGGTTTTCAAGACAAATTATGAAGTGGAGTAAAAAATACATTGGGAACATGCATCTCTCCTCTTTAATTTCTTTCACCTCCAATAAGCTAAGTGCATGTAAAAAACAAGAAAAATATGTGCTTAATATTATTGGGTTTGATTTCCGTACGGTGAGAGAGAAGCAATTAAAGTGCATTAGGAAGATAAGAGTACACTCTTTTGTGGACAAAGTTTAGAACTTGATGTTCACTTATTTGAGGATGTAGGGAGTACTAATACTATGGAAACCGTGCATACTAACCTATGTAAGAGCATCTCCACCGGCGTGCTCCATTTAGTCGCCGGCAGGGGCGCCGGCACTACCGTATGGGGTCGCCGGCAGAGCATCCTCTATTTGGGGATGATGCTCCCACACCGGCGCCCCCCTCCCCATAGTGTAGTCCCAATGGAAATTTAAATTTAAAATGACATTTAAAAACCGAAATTTATACGAAATTTATACAAAAGTAATTCAAATTTAAACCTAAATAAAACCTAAACTTAATCCTAATCTACTGGCCGTCGGTTGGGGCGCGCGACGGGCCTTCCTCGTCGTCGTTCTTCGCCTTTTTCGCCTGCGTCCGTGCCCGCCTCTCGTACCTTGCTTCGCGCATCTGGCGGTGGAGCATGGCGGCGACGTCGCAGGAGCTTGCCGACGGCGTTGTCCCCGTGATTCCAGCCTTTGCCGAGAAGCCTCGTTCTCGGCGCGCCTCGCTTGCTCGCGGGCGAACGCGTCGTAGTGGCGATGAGCGTTGAGGTCATAGAGCTTCTGTCGCTCTGCCTCCATGAGGAGGCGTCCCGCCTCCTCCGTGGCCGCTCGCTGGCGCGAGATCTCGAGGGCGTGCACGAGGTTAGAGTCGTTGACGAACTCCCGCTGCTCCTCCTTCAACCTCTGGAAGCGTTGCGCGTCCAACGACGCCAGGATCGCCGCCTGCTCCGGGACGTCGGGGGGCTGCGGCTGCTCGCCTCCTCCGCCGCCTCAGCTTCCGCGTCTGCGACGTAGGCCTCGTGCCACGCCGCGAACCGTGGGTCCTCGTCCTCGTCGGAGCTGTAGTCCGCGTTTGGCTGCGGCTACGGCTGCGGCTGCGGTGGTGGTGGAAGCGCCGCAGGCAGCGCGCAGCAGTTGAGGCCAAGCATGGAGTACGTCGTCTTCAGACAGCGCGACATTTTTTAAGGTGGAGAGGAGAGAATGGCGCGGCGGCAGTGGTGGATATGAGAGGATAGCACCGCGGTAGTGGACGGCGTACGTACTAAATAGTGGTGGCAACTACCCACATTTACGACGGCGTAGGCGACTGGACGCCGCGTGGCCAGTCGCTGCCCTCGTCTCCGCCCTCATCGCCGCCTCGGTTTTCGCGCGGAAGACTATTAAACGCCGACGACCAACCTTCCCGCGCCACTGCCGATGCGAACCGTCGCGTCATCTCGCTGACAAGCACTCCCACCCGCGAAAACCGTCGTGCCGCGAGACGCCGACGTGTCCGAATTCGCGCCCTATGCGAAGGGACCGGCACGGGAATGCCGGTGATTCTATTGGGCTCGAAAACTGGTGTGAATCCAAAAACTACGCCAACCCCAATCACTATCGAAACCGCTATAAAACCGGTGGAGATGCTCTAAACTAGCCAAACTCCATCCGGTGAGTAGCGGCGCCAGTGGCCGTGGGAACTGGGGAGCAGCAGCTAGCTAGCAGCCACAGGTAGGCTGAATGGGGACGAAGCGAGCGGCGAGTCACCGGGGCGACGACGAACTCAAACGAAGCCCGAGGCGGTGCGCACCGGAGCGTGCATGCACGCAAATGCATGGTGGGGCGAGAAAAGGCGAGATGCTTTCCACCCCGGCTGGCCGGAGTTGGCTGTCGATCAGCAGAAACGAGGGCGCCACGGAAACGCGCGCGTGGCCATGCATGCACACGAGGACAGCGGGTGAGTGGCAGAAAGCCCGGGTTTGGGTCCAGCTTCCCACAAAGCTAAGCCTACCTGCTCTGCTACACCTTTTTGCTAATCCATCCCTTTGCACCGTCTCGTCTCTCGTGTGTAGAGCGCTTGCACCTGTACAGCTAGGAGTAGAAAATCAGCTAATTAGCTGTCCAGCTCCAAGAGTCAAAGCTTCAGGTCACTGGGAAAGGCTTCTTCGGCAGATTCAGCAAGCACAATACTTTTCAGTTTTCTTTTGCTCTTTGCCTTTTTGACTTTCTGAGTGAGCTACTACCCCGATCCCGCGGATTCAGCAAGAGTAGGAACCTCACAAAAGATAATCACACTGCTAGCCTCGTAGGCTACCCCCGTGGATCCATGGTCCATCATGTTAGCAAAACTGTGGATCCTCGTATCCATGTTCAAATCCTGCGTCCTGCACGATGGATCCATGGTCCATCATGTTAGACTACGTGGGAGTAACTTCACTAGTAACTAAATGTTCAACTTCATAAATTTGCTTACGTGGCAGTGAGTTAATGAGGAGAGAGGAGGATGGAGTAACATAGCTAGTTACTGTAACATCACACTTCTCAAGATACAATGAGTTTATAAGCTAATTAATGAAAACATATATATGATACTACTTTGATGTTACTAACCACTATGAAGGTAGTAACATATAGTAGTAGTAACATGTGCATGTTACTACTCTATGTTACTTCCCACTATGACTAGTCTTAGCAAAACTGTGGATTCTCATATCCACGTTCAAATCCTGCGTCCTGCACGATGAGAAGAGACAGCTTGGGCAAGCATACATGCATGCGGGTATACCAGATAGAATAATTTCAGCACCGTATTTGTTTATGAATCCAATATTCGTACTCTTGCGAGTGCTATCTTTTGTTAGAGAGGTGTGGAAACCAAAACAGTCAAAACACCACGAAAGGCTCTCCGTATTTTCCCGAGCCTTACCATAAAAAGTGAAGTACTCGATCTACTATGAAACCTTGAGGGTGGTCACTAAACCCGTATAAATTTGGGGCCATCTTCACAACTAAATTAGAGGCTCCCCAAAAATCATCATGAAGGCTTAACGCTTCAGGAATCTCCACTATTTAATTGGAATCCGCAAGAACACCACTAAGTCAAAAAGTCGTCTAGGGTCCAAAAACCCGAGAGGAACAGGCTCCAGGTACAAGCACGGAAGAAATATACTCACGAACTTTCACCATCACATATCACTGCGAAGAACCAATCGACGAAACCACCGACGCACCACCTTTCCCCGAAATCCTAAGTCCATAACCATGGACATTGCCAAGGCGACCCCTCATCCCTGGCGCTTTATCCTACTCTCTCGGTTCATATTAGTTGACTTAACTTTATTTAGATATGGATGTATCTATTCAGCAAACACGTCTAGATACATCCGTATCTAGATAAAGTTGGGCCAACTAATTTGGATTGGGGGGAGTAGATATTTTACTTATGTTGCACTATATCAATTGGACAAAGAGATCAATGTTGTATCCTAACTAAGATACAACTCTTGAACATAGTACACCGCTAGCCCAATCTCATGCATGCATGTCCCAAAATCATTGAATGTGGAACTTATGTAACCTTATATTAAATAAAGAACGAAATTAATAGCTCTTGCAGCGACCATAGAAAAATATATAATGCTATCCCAATATCATCCATACATATTCTCATAATAATTAAATAATGGCACAATCCTTAAGAAGAAGATCAACAGGGGTGATGGTAGCTAGCTATAAAAGTTTAAATATTGTATATTTGCCGACTTGGACGAGGGGGGGAAGGAAGAGAAGTTAAACGAGCTATAAGTTAATAGCTAGATTTAGCAATTGCTTATGAGATTGAAATACGAACCACATATTAGTAAAGTAGTACATTTTTTATAGTCAGATATATATTGGTTGTAGAGCTGGCTATAGATGACATGACAATAGCTTATAGCCAGTCGTTGAATAAAATATTAAACTACTGTAAGAGACAATACATTGGGGTGATTGTCTCAAAAGAGACACTAATACCCAAGGGTAAAGCCAGAAATAATCTCCATTGGTGTCACTCTTCAAAAAAAATTTATGTCATTGTCCATTGCTAAGAGTCTTTCTCCAATTCAAGAAAGGATTAGTACAATGCCACTGCCTAGCTCCACCCATGCCACTCTATAGGATAGCGCGGTAAGATACCATGTGTTGTGAAATGCCTAACATAAATATGGTGACATATAAGGCCTTTCTTAATGTATTAGCTATTAGCACATTATCCTAAATAGTGGTGTATCTTAAGAGACATATGATGATGACTACTAGTAACACCAAAAAGATCTTGATAAGTTGCGACTCCAAGTGCAGAGTGTTATATCAACGGAGTATCTTCCCCACAAGGGTGACTCGAGGGTTTATATCGAACTCTCGGGGAACTGGATGAAAGAGTGTATTCTTCTCTCTTCTTCAAGCAATCCTGCAAGTAAAGTAAATGCCTTGTGTCCCCAACTTCATCGTGCGGTTGTCAAGCACAAGGTTCCGTGTAAGTAAATAACACAGGTAGAAATAAAACAAGTAAATACTAAACTAGATAAAAATAACTAAGTAAAAACTATAAAAAAAAGGTTGATTGTTTTTGGTGTTTTGGATGCAAATAAGAAAAGTAAATACTTTTGTATTTTTGAATTAAAATAGTGCAGAAAATAGAAAATAATGTAAAAGCAATATAAATGTGTTTCTTATGATAAAAAGTGGACCCGGGTTTATGGGTTCACTTGACTATTCTCTCTTAAAGTTGAGGTGGACAAAAAGCAATTCATCAATAAAATATGAAGGTGCACATAATATTATATGTAAGATCAGAATTAATATCGGCATCACGTCCTAATATAGAGATGATGCAACACACCTCTCTTATACTCCACAAGAAATAAACTCAATCAATCTTGTATTAAGAATTGACAGAGCATAGCAATAAGTACTTTGGCATGAAGTTTGAATATCAAATATGTTACCCTGAACAAACAAGATCATCACTACTTTCACATGATGAACATAGCACATGCATTGACTTTATCCCTAGTGAGGTAGCAAAGCAAAGGCATAATAGATCTTGCACATATTGTCACTATCCAATCACTAAAACTATGCTACTCCATCTAACACATACATCACCCCACACACGCTCTTGCATAGATATTGGATCAGAACATAAACTTAAGAACGGGGTACATAATATACATCTATCAATACATCTCACCATATAATAAGATCAGATCTCATAAAATATATCATAGAATAAGGATTCACCACATAGAATGACCATAATCAGGATAGTCAGCTCATATGGCACTAAGAACTATGAAGAACATGTGAGAAATGGATCAAGCTACTTCCACAAACCCGTAGCCCAGAGCTGGACTACTCTCCCTTGGTCATGATGATGATGATGATGAAGACGCTGAAGAAGGTGGAGATTGACATAGGTATGCCTAACAGGCATGCCGAATAAGTACCCTAGGCATGTGCGGAAACATGAAGCCCATGGACTCAAAACTTTGGAGGCCCAGAAGGTTGGAGGCTTTCGGGTTAGGAAGGTAGAGTTCTAATAGGAAACTTGCATCAACATAGGAAAGGCCCAACACGGCTCGAATAGTTCGTAACTTGTACGACACGGAAAGCATCGGCTTCGCCTCATATATAAAGGAGAAGCGGAGGGAGGAAGAAGGGATCAAAATCATTGTAACCCTAGCCACCATAATCTTGAGTTGAGCACCTTTGTTCGGCTGAACCTTCAAGATATACTTGCCCTCTACTTCTTACGAAACCCTAAGTCTACAATCTGTAGGCATTGACGAGTTAATCCCTTGTCAATTGGCGTCTTCTGTGGGATTTGGAAGCTGCAAGGTCCTGATCTCAATGGCATCTTCAACATCATCATCAACAACAAGCAACGCGATCGATGGAGGTAACGAGTCCAACCTGATCTCGCTGATTTTCTTCCTCACCCTCCCACCCGTTTGCATGCATATGCCGATCTGGAGGAGTCGACGAAGATGACGTTCGGGAGCTTTCGCTTCCTCGTCGGGAAAGAAGGATTGCATCGTCTCGCGGCACCGATTTTTTCGGGACCGTTGGCGGTCGAGCCCGATTTCTTGGGACCGTCAACATCATCCGTGGAGTCAGGCGACGAAGAAGTTTTGCCGCCACGCTTCACCAAGCCCGTCGACGGCAGGGCACTCGCCGATCTGTTCGGTGACATGACTTTCGGGTCGTTCACAGAAACTGATCTGGATAGCGACTCGGAAAGCTTCACCAACTTCGGCTTCACCAACTTCGACTTCACCAACACCAAGAACTCTACTGCTAGTAGGGAGGTCTTAGCCGATCTATATGATGGTATCACCGACCCTGAGGCTGATGAAAATACAACTGTAACATATCACCAGATCTGTGTAATTACGGGAGGAGGTCATCAAGAGGATGAAGAGTCTGAGGCTTTTGATGATTTGGGCAACCCCTACGTCGATCCCATAGATGTCACGCGAGGAACGGGAAATAAATACATTGGAACTGAGCCACGAGAAAAGTACAGCTGTCGCAGGAAGCGTGGGATAGAGCTACAAGAGTCATGAACGACACAGAGCCGACGACTACACAAGCTTCACCGCAAGCGCTGCAAGCATATCAGTATAAAATCGCTCGCTCCAGACGTGAGTTAGAAAAAAATGCAGTGAAAACGTGACGAAAGAAAACTACAGCGGATGCATCCAACGAGCGCACGGCCAACCTGAGTCGACACTCGAGGACCTCAGGAGATAGTCACAGGGACACCCACGCAAGAGCAAGATCTCGGTTGGCACGTATACCCAAAAGAGAACGGGAGAACCTGATTCAAAACCTCGACATGTCCTTCATGTCAATAGACACGAGAGGGCACATTATCCCGAAAACACTAGAGGCAGGATATATGGCAACACATGCATTCCTAATGGCATCTAGGCCACCTCAAGGAGATCTTAGATCATTACTATACCATATGGCCATGGAAGGAGTCGGCGTTATGGGTGCAACAATAACAGGAAGAGAAATCACACCACAACCCGAAAGTGCTCCACGCCGGAACAGTCCAAGGCAAAATAGTCCCCGCCGCACTATGGTGGCAGCGCGAGATGACAAGTTCTTCGGATGTTCCTCGGCAAGCTTTAACAGGCAAGCATTTTTCTTTTTACTTCTGCCTCTGCAGAAGTCGCTCACCTATTTTATTTTTCCTTCTCCCTCATGCTAGCCTTGATTTGAGTTCTTGTCACGTGTCCTATCCACTTGTTACCTAAAGCAGCCTATATTGCCACCACCACCTCGTAGTGCATGCTAGTGCTGTTTATATCTCGTTACCGTTATCACTATCTTATCGGGTTATCTGTTTGGGAATCATGACACATGGTTTATGGTTATACCTGTTGAGGGTATCATGGTTACTTGTTAATAGTTGTTAAGCGGAGGCATCGGTGGGTCAGCTGATCGTTTTGTGACGGCTCGCTTGTGTTTCTTTAAAGCTTAGGACCCCGAGTTCTTGTTATCTGTTCCGAGACTGAGCGCTCTAACCACACGTGGGTATGCCTATGGGTCTCCCCTCGACCACTGCCGGAATCTACAGCTTTGTCCAGTGGCCACAACTAGTTTATATGTTTTCCTTTGGTTATTGCGTGCATGCCAGCTTGTTACTTATTTACTTTGGGAAGCCCCTGGGTGCCTTGTATCCCTTGTTTCTGGTATGCACGTATAGGTGCGGCACGTGCGTTTATCGCATGCTGAAGCGGGTCATTCGCCCCAGTGTGTGTTTTGACCCTCTGAAGCCATCCTCGCAACAGCTAGGTCTGTCTCGGAGATTCGGCCGGACTTCGATTCGGGTTCAACTTAGTTAGGTGGCTTACTGGACATTTTTGTCGTGAAGTAGAGTGTGAGTCGTGATATCTTTCCCTCGCCAGGTTGGATTGATCGTGCGTGTGGGCACATTTGGGCACCCCTGCAGGGTTACATCTTATCGATAAGCCGTGTCCGCGGTTATGGACGACTTGGAGCTGTATGACTCGACCATAGACAACTTACACCTATTGTTTCAATACTAATAACTTTCATAGTAACATAGAACAACTTAAATAATAACTGGTTAAAACTTGTCAACCGTGTGAGTGCCCTTGTAAGTACTTCCTTGCGAGGGGGGAACGCATCGGCTGTGTTATGTTTGCAGAGTATAGAACTGTTAGTTATGCGCTCTCTCACCTTTTAGTTCTTGCGCGCTGCCGCTTAACCCCACCATATTGCCTATGACGTTCCTCTTGCGTCCTCTAAGTCCCCTGCGTGCCTCAAGTACAAAGGATGACTGGTTGACGAATGTTTATACGTCTTGAAGTCTTGTTAAGTACGAACCCGTACTTATTGCTGCTTCTACGGGACATAACCGGGCAGGTATGAAGATATGTTCGGTGAAGACGACGTTAGCAAGGTTACCCTTCCGGCTTGGCCTGGGCAGGGTTATGGGTGCCACTGGTTATCTTCAGGACTCTTAGTCCAATTTGTATCTTGTCCGTACTCGGACGTATTCGATTTTCTGTATGATTTAGATCTTTGTATTGTATATTTGTATCTTGACTCACTGGAGTCGTTGTTGTAATATATCTGTTTCTTGTAGGCTCTATTGTAATCATGTTGTAATGTTACCGCCCGTGTTAATTCCTCTGGCATCACGTGTGTGATTCGTCGCGCACGTCGTGTCAGAGGGCGTCTCTGAATTGATATCGTGCGGATTTCGGCGGGTTCGCTGGGATCCTCATGGTTCCTGTTCCGGGACGTCACAAGGAACCTCCACCAACTACTGAGTACCTCAATTGGTCGGGACAACCAATAGGATTCACTATTGAGGATCACCCACCCCAAGTTCCACGGCCAGGACTGTAGGATAACGTTGCATAGAAAACAAAAATTTTCCTACCGCGAACACGCAATCCAAGCCAAGATGCAATCTAGAAGACGGTAGCAACGAGAGGATATCGAGTCTCACCCTTGAAGAGATTCCAAAGCCTACAAGATGAGGCTCTTGTTGCTGCGGTAGACGTTCACTTGCCGCTTGCAAAAGCGCGTAGAAGATCTTGATCACGATCGCTTCCGGCGCCACGAACGGGCAGCACCTCCGTACTTGGTCACACGTTCGGTTGTTGATGAAGACGACGTCCATCTCCCCGTTCCAGCGGGCAGCGGAAGTAGTAGCTCCTCTTGAATCCGGCAGCACGACGGCGTGGTGTCGGTGTCGATGGAAATCTCCGGCGGAGCTTCGCTAAGCATATGCGGGAGAAGTAGTGGAGGAGGGGTGCTAGGGTTTGGGGAGAGGGGTGCCTTGGGCGCCGGCCACAAAGGGGGGCAGCCAAGGTTGGAGGCAAGAGTGGCCGGCCACCCTCCCCTTGTCCC
>NC_061510.1:252202319-252238334 GCF_022539505.1 Lolium rigidum | reverse complement strand
CATATGAATATTTACTTATATGTTCAACAGAGATTTTGTAGACATATAAATTGCTTGCGCGTGTTCTAATTGGCTTTGCTTTTTTTTTTTTTGCAGTGCCCCAAGTCCAAGATAATTATGGGTAATGTTGTCCACAACCTTGGCAAAGGGTGCTCTAAGCATGCTGGAAAAGGCAGTGCCGCCAAGAGACCTAGGAGAAGGCCGCCGAAGCAGTGGTGGTGCCAGGAGTTGAAGACTGTGTTGCCATTTCAAATCTGTGAGTTCAAATATATGTGTTTTCACTATTTTTATAGTATTATTTGTGTAATATATGCTTGTATTCAATATAGGTCCCAACGTGGCTTCACCACTGCGCTGATGGTGGGGCACTTCCATGACGACATTGATCCAAGCCATTTCGCTAAGGTCATCATAACACTGGGATCGAATTTTCTTTCAATTCCCGAAGCATTTCGTCAATACCTTGGCACCATCCTAGTGACCATCGTCCTGAAGACCAAAACCGGCTGCTCTTGAATGGTGAAGATTAAGAACATCAATAACATGATTGCAATGGATCAAGGAGGGGATGGATTTGCAATTGCTCACGACATCAATATTGGGTACTTCATGACCTTCAAAGGCGATGTTTACAAGGTTACGGTTTTTGACTACAACATGGTTGAGGTGGTTAAGAAATGCCCACAACATGATCTAGCCCTTCCTATGATCACATAGTGAATGTTGGTTCCAATTATCCATCTTTTGTTTGAACTATGTTTATTGTCGTAACTATGTTCTGCTAACTCTAGTTAGGGTCGTATGAACGAAGTAATCTCGGCTATATTGTACGTTTAATATGATATAGTTTATAGTGCATAAAAGGGTTGTTTATTCTCACCACTTCTGAAAGAGGTGATCACATCTTCATTCAGCATAAAAACAAACACGTTCAGTATATACTGGCCAACGACGGGCTTAGAGCATCTCCAGTCGCGTCCCCCAAATCGTCCCCCAAAGGGATTTGGGGCGCGCCGGACAAAAAAAGCGTTCCAGCCGCGTCCCCCAAAGCCCTTTTTTGTCCGGCGCGCCCCCATTCGGTGTCCGGCGCCCCGAGCCCGTCCCCGTCCCACAGGGGACGCTCCGTGGACGCCGGACACAACGAAAAGCGAGGCGGGGAGGCGCGGGGCCGACCCGTCAGCGGCTCGGACGCTCAACCGCCACATACGTAGCGACGGTGCAGTTGACAGGAAGCGGAACCGTCGCATTGGCAAGCGCGTCGACGACGCGCCAACCCCGCCGGAATGGAGCGCCAACTCCTCGGAAGAGCAACCGCTGCTCTCTTCGACTTCTGCGCCGCCGTTCATCCGCGCTCAATAAGACCCGTACGTACGCCGTCATTCATCCAAGCTTCCATCCGACACCTCCAGCGACGATGTGCTACATCTCCCGGCTCCCGTCCGACACCTCCAGCCGAGGGAAAGCCCGCTGGCCGGCGCCATTGGTGGGACAAAGCCAGGACGCCGAGCGGCGGCGACGATTCCCCGCCGCCGCTTGACAGGCGAGGAGGAATGGCTGGGCTGGGAGGAGGAGGAAGAAGAGAGCGAGGCCGCGGCGGCGGCGGTGGCCCGTGCGAAGGCGAAGGCGGCCAAGGCGAAGGCTTCCAAGGCGAAGGCCGCCAAGGCCAAGGCCGCCAAGGCCGAGCCCAAGGCCAAGGCGCAGCCGACGAGCACCGGCGACGACGACGCGTCGAGCGCTGACACCGCCTCTTCGGAAGAGGTGATGAGCAGGAAGCGCCACCGCGATGACGACGACGAGGCGGGGCCATCAGCGAAGAAGAAGAAGTAGATAGTCTATATGTATTTAATTATATTTTTTCGAAGTTTTATATATAATTTGTTTATGTTCAACCGATTTGAATATTATTAAATAGTTTCTTTCTAGCAAAAAAAAAAATACTTTTAATATTTGGGGGCGGCGTTTGGGGGACGCGGCTGGGGAGCGACGTCCCCCAAACACGGCACGAACAAAACACGTCCCCCAAACGCTCAATCCGGCGCGGTTTGGGGGACGGTTTGGGGGACGCGGCTGGAGATGCTCTTCCAGGGTGCGAAAATAGGCTTGCACGTATTGATAGAAATATTGCCCAAGCCACATTTCACTGAAGCAGCCAAACTGACCCCAGGCTACCCGCCAGCTGCGTCCTCGATCGTGCACCTGCGTTTGCTGTGACCTGGGAGCCTGTGGCTTGAGTACACACTCACACACACTCTGTGCGTGATCGCATTGATCCTTGCACTTGTGTGCCTGCCCGGCTCCGTTTGTAATCTTGTCAATAAATAATTCCAGGAAGCCCCTGCTTGAGTAATCCGAAGACTGCAATTGAGTCCTGCTATACGGACGATAAATATCGTCCGATTCACGTACGATCGAACTTACCACAAGCTGGGCGATTAGCGATTTGGCTTTGGGCGCACTACTACTGGGGATGGGAAAAAAATACCAAGTCTATTCTCCCATGCAGATAAAGAAAAATCTCAAATAAGCTCTTCCTCCTCTGACCTCTGGCTCATCCAGAGCGTGAAAAAACTCGAAATTGACCGCGCGTCCGCGCGTCCGTTTGCATCAGGGTGGCTCCAGCGGCACGACTTCGATTTTACATTTTTATAACATGAAAACATAATTTACATAGTAAAAGAAAGAAAAATAAAAACAGTAAGAACGTCTGCGCCTACTGGTTCTCGTCGTCGTTGTCGATCACGACGAGCTCCGGTACCACCCACGGCCAATTGGGAAGCGGCGGAACATACGCCGGTGCCACCGCCGGTGGTGGAGGTGGACGAGCCCAGGCCGGTGGTGGAGGTCGAGTAGCCCACGCCGGTGATGGAGGTGGAGGCCCCCATGGGTTGTACGGCGGAGGTGGAGGCGGTTGAACCGGTGGCGTGGCCGAGTCCTGGAGCGCCAGTCGTAGGGCTTCTTCCTCCGTGAGGCCCGGTGGCATGATGCCGGTGGCGTACCGGGGCAGCGGTGGCTGCACCGGTCGGTCCACCTCTGAGACAAGGACGTCGAGCCTCGCGATCACGTCGTGCATCATGTTGTCTGGGTACTCGAACTTCCGGCCCTTCGCCATGGCCAACTGCCATTCTTGAAAAATGCACGCGACATAGTTGTCGCTGTCGTCCTTGGCCTCCTCGTTGTGGTACGCCAGCGCCTCGCTGTAGTCCTCTTCGTCGTCCCCGTCGTCGCGCATGTGCCTGCCGTGTTCGACGACGAGGCGCCGGTGGACGGTCAAAGGGGAAGTCTATGTCACCCAGGAAGCCCGCCTTCCTTCTCGGATCCTTCTCAGACTCGTGATAGGTGCGCCAACTGTCGGAATCGATGGCGTAGGCGGGATCGACGCGGAGGTCCGGCGGCAGGTACCGCCGCCTGCGCCGAATATCGGCGCTCCTATATGGCTCGCGCGTAGGCACGGGCGGGACGGGCACCCGGAGGTAGCTCGGCCGCCAGCTATGTTTGCGTCGCTGCGGATGACCCGGTCACTATGTGTCGCCCCGCTGGAGCGTGTTTCGGACGCATTTTCGACCTAGCGGACGCAAAAGGATTTGAGCGACCGTTTGCGTCGTCCCGTTAAAGATGCCTAAGATTCTCATTGTAGCGCTCTGTAGCATTTTTCTCTTCCTCCATGGGGGACTGATCAATCGGCAATCTGGCAAGAATAAGCTACGGAGTAAATTGCTTTCGATCGAGATTCAGGAACCGCTTGGCAGTATTGCCGGTTTAAGTTTGGGCTGGACTTAGCCACTGGGGAATTAACTAGCACTGGTGGAAGGAGTACCGTACACACATCGGACAGAAATTATCGTGTGTGAAGCATTTTCGACTGCAATTCTACATTCTGCAAAAACAGTGCAGTGACTGACTGCTCTTCAATGCACGCCGCTCGTGGCAGCGCAGCGTACGCACATTAATCGATACCCTACCTACAGTCTACAGTACTCGTGACAGTGTGCTCTGCGAATCAGCAAATGCACTCACGAGAAGATAATAAACACTTCACCTAACCAAAGTAATGGACGTTGCTGTTCTTCAGCTAGGCTTTTCTATGTACCCGCAGCACGCCGCGCAGTACAGTGTGGTGCGTGTTTTGGCCCTGCTAGGTCGTCTGTAACGCGCGTGTTCGAAAATAAATTAAGAAGTAGAGTAAAAATGTACTGGGACGATGCATCTCTAATCTTTAATTTTTTCACCCCTAAAAAGCTAAGTGCATGTAGAAAACAAAGAGAATATGTGCTCAATATAATTGAGTTTTGATTTTCGTGCGATGAGAGAGAAACAATTAAAATGCATTGTGAAGATAGGAGTACACACTTTTGCGAACAAAGTTTAGAGCTAGATATCCACTTATTGGAGGATGGAGGGAGTATATATTTTTCTCTTTCATTGTTTCTATATTTTTTTATTAATTTTTACATTTTATATTTTCATTTTATTCATAGTATATTCTATTTATATAATCCGACAGTTTTCACAGGCAGCCAATCTAGGGTTGATTTGGCCACCTAAAATCATGAAGCAACATTCGCGGAGACTAAAAGACACACCGTAATAAAATGATTGTTCTAAATTTGTAGATAAAATCCTAAAAATTCGAGATATGCAAAACTATCCCTAGGGATTTCAGCATCCACCATAGCCAGTGGCCACCGCCTAAAACTAGCGCCACCGACAGATGCTATAAGAGAGGTCGAGCCTTCACCATTGCAAGATCAAGAAAGCACCATCGTCAACGAGGCTTCGTGAGTAGATGGATAGGCCAGCTGCAAGCAACGAGGCACATGTCGTTGTGGCACGTCAATCGGGGACCTCCCTATGCGATGTTGGACCAAGATCCACCGCCTTCGATCGGCGAAGTCGAACAAGAATGGCATATCCACCACCTTCGAACCAACGTTTTCGCTCCAGAAGAACCACCTCGCCCCAACCGCTAGTGCCATTATGGATAACAACAAACCCCATCGACACACCGAGAAACTAATCTCGCTAGATCTGAAGAACATCGAGAAGACCAAGTTGCCAACCTAAAGGACCGATCAGTACATGTTGCCATCAACTCCGAGACGTCGCCCAGTAGGTCGTTGTTGGTTTTGGAGTATAATTGGAGCAGATTTATTCGCCCAAATAACATTCCTATCGCCCCAACAACGTACCACAACACACAAAACCTAACCATAACTACTAGTCCGGCACGGAGGAAAGATGTCCCCTCCCTCCTGTTGCTGCCAGAGCAGCAACCGGAGGAAGAAAGGACCAAGGCCAACGCCTTGCCGGTGGAGGTGGAAATCGGGAGGAGTTGGGTTGTGCCGCCTCTAATTCTGTTTCATTTGTTCATTTTCTTTATTTCTCCCTTTTCTTGTTTTGAATAGAAACTCTACTTCTCTTTACTTTTCAATTTTGTCTACCCTTTACTAATATTAGTCTTAATTTTCTCTTGCTTTGTTTCTATATTTTCTTATTACTTTTACATTTTATATTTTCATTTCATATTATATTAGATTAGATTTTTTCCTTTTCTTTTCCTTTTTGATATTTAGTATACTTTTTGCCACTTTATTTTAGATCTCTCACATTTATTTTTATTTTTTCGTAGTTTTCTCAAAGCTCCACTAGGTTTTCATATGTTGCTATATACAAGTTTTGTGAAGCTGTTTTTTTACTTACATTAACAATTTAACGATGGGAAATATATTTGAAGAAAAACCTATTCAATGTGAAACATTTTGTTGCTGAATTTTCATTTAGATATTTCATGAATATTTTATCGCGCATACATTTTTGTTGATAACTGTTACACATAAGCATTCTTTTTGTTGATATAAATTTATATGTTAGTTGAATATTGTATTTGAATACATCAACATTTCCATTAAACGATTGGACAAAATTTAGAAAAAATCGAACATTTTTTTCTAAAAAATCGTATGATGTAAACTATTTTTTTTTGCCATGCATCTTGTTATTTGAAAAAATCACAAATCAATATTGGAACTATTTCCTCCCACATGTCACAACCATTCGGGTATGTCGAGTAAAAACCCGTCCCCATATAACCTTCTAGGTAGCGGCGGAGCTAGAGAAAATAATCTGCGTGGGCTAAAATGTGTATGAGGAGCTATCTAGTACAAAATTACAAAGAAACTAATTTTATTTCATCATCAATTCTTTTATTATAAAATTTCTACATCATAGGTCACTTAATGCGAATACATGAATCATACGATGAAAAAAGGACAACATGGAATGATTTTGCATCAACATGTTATCCTAAGATCAAAAAAGTCAAGTATACTAGTTGTATAAATCCCATGGAACATTCTATAGCTGCTTAGACTAGCCATAATGGGAGTATCATACATGCCATGTAGGCAAAAATCTGATGTGGCACATCAATTAATGAGGAGAGAGGTGCATACCGTATCATATCACGTAAAACTAGAAATTTTAGTGGTAAACACATCATCTACACATATTTGCATTGAGATTCTACAAAATATTAAATATGATGGAACTATGATACTAATTCATGATACTATGCATTCTATGTGTTGTATCATAAACTAGTATCATATGTATGATACTAATTTATGATATTTCTCATTGTGACTAGTCTTATACATACTATCCAAATCATCTCGCTTCTTTGTTGGTTGTAAGTAGGACAACATACATATATAATAAGTAGCCAACAGAATAATCTGCATAAATAAAGAAGATTTTACATTGTTAAATACATAATAATTTCTTATGGTCCAGATGCCCAAAGAAACGCACATACTCCGACTAGAATTTATGATTTATCCTTCTTAGCAACTCCCCTAAGCTAGTTCCCTAAAAGTTGTGTGCTATTAGTTGGGGTTACTATATTGAAGGCCATATGTATAATTTACCAACAATCTTTGGTAGTGTGCATATCCTTGTTTTAAGTGGTATTTTTATTTTTCAAATGTATTTTCCTAAGAATCTCGTGTGGTCATTCGTGTGATCTAAATACAATGATTCGATCATCAAGGAAACATATGTTGTTAGTCTCCAAACGAACACATCCGAGTATGTTGGAAATCTGTGCGTTAATCAATCGACAAACTAAATGAATCCATCTTGTCAATTTATTTTTGGTTAGTGCTCTCCTAAAATTTATATTGAGTGGAACTTTAGACATCATTGGATACCGAAACATGTTTTCGTTGCACAATATTGTATAAGGAATTAAGGATGGTTATTGGTGAGACAATGGTGAGTCTCCTAGCCATATGTCTTCCCAAAATTGAGTGCCTTGTGATTCCCCAGATGGAAGTAAACTCGTCTTTCACCTCCACGAGACCTTGTGAAGAAAGGTGAGTCCACCGTTGAGGCTTAACTTGGGACAATGATTTGGATTTTACTTATTTATTTTGCATTAGCTCTTTCCATACACTTTGTTCATTCACAATTTAAAGTTCATTGCTTTGCTAAAAGAACCTTGAGCGGAAAAAAATCCAACATTTTCCTTACCGCTTAGGGTATTTCAAACGAAAGAAAGCACAACCATGACAAACCTAGTTAGAACTAAATTGACTAGAACCAAGTGATTCCCATACGACAAAAGTTTGCCCACCCAACTTGTGAGCTTATTATCAAAGTGATCTTCCACGATTTTTCATTTTCCACTCACTAGTTTCTTTTTGTAGTGAATGGGCATCCCCAAGTATCTAAATAGAACACATAACCAAACAATTTCGGTATTGATCTTCTAGATCCTTATCTGGACTGAAACAAAAAATTACTCTTGTGAAATTTTATTTGTAGTCTCGTTAACTCTTGAAAGATGCAAAGTACGAGTTTCATATTGGGCGCCTTTTCAATATCATGCTCCATTAAATGATCGTATCATTGATATATTGAAGAATCGACGCCTCACTCCCTCAACTAGATAAGTTATAATGTCACCAACCTGTCCAACTTTTTTTGCTCTTGCAATTAAAATTGGTAACATATCGGCCACAATATTATACAACTTAGGTGACAGCGGTTCACCATGTCTCTCAAACCTTTTTTGTCCTGAAAATAGTGCCCAATGTCATTGTTCACTTCAATGCCTACACTACCTTGACTAATAAAATGATCTATCCGTTGATACCATTTAGGGCCAAAATATTTCTTTCGCAAAACTTGTTGTAAGAAAGGCCACTGAACCTCATTATATGCCTTTTAAAAGTAAAATTTAAGGAATATGCCATGTATTTTCTTCCTACCAAGTTCATGGATTATTTCTTGAAAAATCAGTATTCCTTCAAGAATATGTCTTCTTAGCATAACTGTTGTATGGGTTGGTCGAATAACTCTATGCGCCACGTCTGTTACTCTATTACTACCAACCTTTGTAAAAAAATAATAAACTAATGCTTGGAAAACAAATATGTCTATATTGATTAATTTGAACTGCATTTTGCTTAGCAAAATAGTTGTGCCATAGTTTATATGAAATAATGGTATTTTCACTTAGTGAAAATTTTCAAACATATTCATGAAGTAGGTTTATTAATTTTCTAGATTTTTTGATAGAACTCAGTTGGAAACCCATCTGGTCCTAAAGGTTTGTTCTTTAATTTCCATTTGGATTATAGCTTCATATACACCTCTTTCTCTACAAAATCAGTTGTAAGAATATTATTTTTCTCTTGGGAAATTTTAGGAATATCCACCGATTTTGTTTCTATTAAAGAGAAGTAATTATGGGCCGGTGCCCCAAACAATATCTTATACTCATTCATCTTAGTAATATAGTATTTAATATTATTTTTCCCTATAAAAATTCATTCGTCTTGTTCTAGTTGAAAGATATTTTTATCTTCGATGTCTACCATTTTTAATTAGATGAAATATTTTGCATTTTTTGTCACCTTCTTGCATATGTTTTACTTTTGCTCAGTGAGCTTATATTTTTCTCATCCCTTCTTAATTTCACGAAGCCCTACCTAAAGAACAAAAAAAATCCATCTTGTCATCCCCAATTGTTTCATGCACTACTTCATGTTTAGCTTTGTAACATCCCAAATTTCAAATAAAGGAAGAAGAAGAATTTCATTTATCCAAAATTTGGAACCAACAAAAACTTTTATTTGCATATAGTACTATGCATAGGACTTGTGCATTTTTGAGTGATATGCCATGATGATTGTTATTGTGATTATGTACTAAACCCTAAAACCCTAAATGGATCAAGAAAAGATCACATTTCAAATCAAAGAAAAAGAAAAGAAATCAAATAAGAAAAACCCTAAAACCCTCACATATGGCTTATGCTATTTTTGGAAATCTTTACCCTAGACCAAATTGACTTTCACCATCAGTTGTTTTATGTTACTAAACACTTATTACAACTTTTGGAATCAAAGAAACTCAAATCAAATCAAGGTTGAACTCAAAATATGATCACATGTAATAATGGTCAATTCTGCTAATTACAATCTGGTCACTACTTTGAGCCCCTGGATTTCAAGATTTTCAAACCAAATAAATCCGATTCTTTGCACCTCATCCAATTACACATCAAGGTGAACAACTTTTGTAAAGACCACCATATCAAATTCACCCTGGATCAAAAACTATGTTCACACTTTGCAAATTTTGCATTACTTTTATTTTTAAAATTCCACCACCACCATTGTGTGTCTCTGGTCATTTGCAACCAACCCAACCCACTCATTTTAAAATTTTGAAAGTACATTGCATGGAGCAAATTTGGCACAAATTTGAATTTGCAATTATGATCAAATCCTAAACACTATTCCAAATAGTGTTTGCCTAACCCTAACTCCACCACTTGGCCTCTACTGGTTCCCTGGTTCCCTCTCCACCAACACCAACCCTAGCCACCCTAAGATGGAGGGCACACATGGCATAGCCATGGCCATGCCGGCCATGAGCACATGCATGCCCCTCCCCTCTCTCCCTTCTTCACCAGCACTGGCCACCATGCCAAACATCGACACCGCACCCTATTGCACCGGCCTACGCCAGCCATTGTCGAGGAGGAGGCCGACAGTCGCCGGACCAGCTCGCGCCCAAGACGGCCAAGCCATGCCGACGCCGTCGCGCGTGCACGCTGCAGACACGCACTGGACACGCGCCGCACCGCCACCTCGCGCATCCCCTGGACCCCCTCTCTGCGCGTTGAGCATCGCCACGCCACCGCGACGCCGCCAGACAACCTCACAACCCCAACCCGTGCCCGCCGCCGCCGGAGACGAGGACGAAATCCCGCCATTGTCGCGCCATAACTCGCGACAGCCCGACCGTGTTAGGCACCGCCTGAGCTAGCTAGCGCCGTCCATAGGTTCGCCAGGATGCGCAGAACAGTACGCCGCCCTCCCTAGCCCGATAGACCGCCGGAGAAGCCGCGCCGTGGTCGAGTTCGCCGCAGCACCCACGGCCACTTCCGCGCCTATAAAAGGAGACTCCCTCGCGTCGATCTCAGCACACCAGCACACTCACCTCTTCTCCCTCGACCTCTTGAGCTACTCCACTGCCTCGATTAGCCACCGCCGCCGCTCAATTTCTACCTCACTGCCGTGCGCCGCCGCGGAACATCGCCGACGATTGGAGCCGCCCCAGGACGCGCCGCTGCTACCTGGAGCCTCGCCGTCGTCTACACCTTCGCCGCGCATACTGCCCACCGCTGCTGGAGCCCCGGTGAGCTCTCCGACCCCCTAGCGCCGCCGTGCCAGTAACTTCCTCTCGCCGTCGACGACGATGGACGTGGTCCGTTGGATCGCGATCTAATCGTGCGTCTCAGAACGCCCCGTACCGATTCGGGTTAGGTGAGCCTCTGACAGGCAGGCCCCACCTCGTCAGGCAGCCCACGCGTGCGTGGACGCGTTGTGGGCTGGACTTTGTCTGTTTAAATGATTTGGGCCCGTTTAGTTTCCCGCCGGCCCGTTTCCAAATTCAAATGTGAAATTTTGTTTAAATCAAATTCAATACTGGCCCTGTGTTCAAAATTGAATAGATTCAAATTGTCTTAACCAAATTTGATGAATTTTATATTGTTGGAAACCTAAGAAAAAGATCTACACAACCCCACTGGTCTCACTGTGAGATTCTTTGTGGAATTAATGTGGCAAAAAGAACAAGTCAGGGACTTTTGCACATTCAAACAATTATTAAAAATCAACCAAAAATGATATTAAGTTGATTTCAACTCTCATAGCTCACATTTCACTTACACTAATTGTTTCTGCAGAAATATGGTGTGGTTACTTTGAGAGATCATGACCTAGTTTAACTAAAGGACTATATGGCTATTGTAGTCAAAGGATATTGTCCAAAACTATTATGTAAATCTTATGAAGTGTTTTGCTTCATTTAAATCTTGTCCCAAGTACTTTCATATGAAGTTGTGACCCTGGTCTAAATACTCTCACATGAAATTACTTGGTGATATTAAATCATAATTAGTATTGTTAAATAGTATGAGGTATTTTACCTCATTTAAATTATTTTCTCAAATGATGATGATGAATGGTTGACCTTGGTCAACATAGATTCATACATGATTGTTGGAGGAAATTAAATCTTTATAAGATTCAATGGGAGGAAATTATTTCCTCCAAGAACTAAATGGAAACCCTAATCTACATATGTAATGAGAGGAAATTATTTTTCTTAAAGAAAGAAAACTAATGCAACTAATATGTTATGTGTGTCATGCTATTTGAATAGTTTGTGTGAAGCTATGGTGTGCTTAGTGTAGCTCTTGAACCTTGTTGGGTGATGGTATCTCGTATTCGTTTTTAGACGCTAGCACCGAAGAGTACCCGGAAGAGGAGGTCTACCATCAAGAGGAGGAAGACCACTTTGACTAGTACACCAACCAAGGCAAGCTAATATTCTTGCAAGTGAAAAGCTCTCATGAACAAGGCACCACTTCACTTTACCTTTTGCTTAATGATCCCGTCCCAAGTTTTTTACATTGCAAGCTTTTACTTGATTTATTTAAAGCTTACTTTTATAGTTAACTTTGGTCTAAGTATAGAGTAGAGCAAGAATATCAAACTTAGCCTAAGAAGCTTATGAGTTAAGTAGCACCCCTCATGCCTAGTTGCTAGTGCTAATGAATAAAATTGACTACTCTAGATGGGAATTTGTGAGTTTGAAGTGAATTTGAAAACCTTGGAATGATGAAGTCATTCTATTGAAAGAGTTGGAAGGTGAATGTGACTTGTGAATGATATGGTGGATTTTTGAATAAAACTGATATTGGTTTGGATGCGATACCTTTCCAATTTTTAAGTACCCCCACAATACCTGATTATGGGTAGGGCTTAACTGGAAGTTTATGCATCTTAGTATGGGTTCCCTCTGAACAAGCATCATAGGGGTTATGCCGAGGCTGCCTCCGTAGAATGTGAAATGATGTGATATGAGGTGAACGTACGGCCAAGCCCTGTGCAGTTCCCAGGTTGACAGTTGGTCTTCACTGGGAGGCCAAGCTCATGGGAAGAGGTACCTATACTAGGGTATGTAAGTGAAAGGTTGTGGTTGATGATCTGCGTACTGAGTTACGATGATTCAAGGTTATCCCTGACAGATGAAATCAAATATTGTGGCACAAGTGTGCAACTTCTGCAGAGTGTAAATCTATTCGAATAGCCGTGTCCATGGTTATGGACGGTTGGAAAGGCCATACAGTTTCCGGTGTCAGATAATTCTTGAAAATGTTGATGAAATGAATGGTGACTTGAATTGAATCACAACTGAGTTGTGGGAATGACACTAATGTTCCCACTTGAGTTAGTTAGCACATGAAGAGTCTTTTATCAAATACTTGCGAAATAAAATTGGCTTTATGCAAATAAACTAGAGCTTAGCACCCCAATACTAGAATTGATAGCACTTACACTAATATTAGTTTGCGAGTACTTAAAGTACTCACGACTGTGTCCCTGGCTATTCAAATGGCCAGAATATGAAGAGGAGCAGAACTACCAAGGTGACGACCAGCAGGACGCCTACGACAACTAGGAGTCTTCCGACGTCAAGCGTTGGCCTGTGGACTAGAGAGTCCATTCTATTTACGCTTCCGCTATGAACTGTGTTCGTTGATCAATAGATCAAGTATTTGTGTAATATGGATCATATGATCTGAGTTTGTAAGACAAGTATGGTTTGTAATGAATGATGACTTATGATATTCGACTGTTATGTCTCGCAACAACAATATTCCTGGGATTGCGATGAATGGCATAATAGGCATCTGGACTTAAAAATCCGGGTGTTGACAAGTTGGTATCAGAGCCATTGTTTGACCTTAAAAGACCCTAGTTAGAATGGATGTTCATAAAAACTTAATTTCAAAACCAAATGAAGGGAATATTTATGAAAAATTATTCACACTCTTGTCTTTGAGATCTTTTCAAATTGATGAAGCATGCTCTTCCTTATGAATCTACCTAAAATTTTGACACACTTGTTGCACTTCTCTAACTTACTCATCCATTTCACTTTCAGATGGAGCCGAATGAACCCATCAACACCAAGTTCTACCAACTTGGGAATGGCGGGAGTCTGATCTTCGAGCATGACCTCAATGCCGTGTCGGACTTTCTTGGACGCCCTCACCCCGAGTTCCACGGAATCGAGGTGAACGACCAGCCCGGAGGGGAGCTTCAGTGGATCATCACCGCTGACTTGAGGGGCAAGATGGAGCCTCCTACTTCTGAGAGGATCCTCTTCTCCTTCAGGGAGAGCAACTGGCTGGACGGACTCGCGCGTGCTCTTCAGGAAGCACTCGCCCGTATGTGCGGGCAGAACGTGGTAGCACTCTTAGCGTCTCGCTATGCTCACCTTGTGAGGCGTGATGCCGCAGGAGTACCCATGGAGCTGCAGCCCCACCCCAAGCTGAGGCACCACGCTGAGCATCTGGATTTCATGCTGTACCACACCCAGCAGGATCTGGACAACGCCCGCGCCTACGCCAACCAGACTCACCTTGCACTGGCAAATCATGCCGATGCAATCAAGATGCTTTCCAAGGACCGCAAGTCACTCCGCCTGCAGCGTGCCAAGAAGGACGCTACCATCACGCGCCTTCGCGCCAAGATAGCATCCTTGGAGGCCACTGTCAAGGCCCAAGAGGACCAGCTGAGAGAGATGGAAGATGAAGGTGAAGACATTCAGGGAGGAGGAGCCTTCCTGAGTGACGACGATGACTTCGAGGAGGACGAGAACACTGACATCGAGGACTACGAGTTCCTGGAGGCCGGACCCGATGACTTCGTCCCGATCGATGTTGATGATGAGGAGTAGTTGCACTAGATCACTTATGTAGGTGTGAGTTGTATCCCGTCCTTTGTATCGTAGCTTGAGAAGAATGGTTCTTAAAACCATGGGTGTGTTAGCTTGTAACATGTGATGCTTGAATGAATGAATGTGTGTTTGTCTACATCAAAAGACTTCAAGTTTTAAATTTTTGAACTTACTCAAAATAAGACATAGAAAATTCCCTCTTATCTCATGATCTATCTCACTGTTCAGATGGCCCCTCCCACTCGCAACACCAGCCAAGAAGCCATGATGCAACTGCTGCAAACCCTGATGGAAGATAGGGAGAATGACAGAACTGAACGCCAAGCCAACATAGCTGCACTGCAACACCTTGCCAACCAAGGCCATGGGAACCATGATCACCCGGGATCAAAACTCAAGAACTTCCAGAACACCAACCCTCCGGTGTTTATCAAGACCGAAGAGCCCCTCAATGCCGACGACTGGCTCCAGACCATGGAGAACAACTTGGAAGTAGCGGGAGTCGAAGTCGCAGAGAAGGTCTTGTTTGCCACTCACTACCTTGCAGGACCAGCCCGAGCCTGGTGGACCAGCACCCGTGCCATGAACGCGGGACAAGTCATGACTTGGGCAGATTTCAAGCTCAAGTTCAGCAAGTACCACGTGCCCCCGGGTCTAATTAAGAAGATGAGGGACGAGTTCCGAGAACTCAAGCAAGGACGGATGACGGTGGTAGAATACCGCGACAGGTTCCTTACCCTGTCAAGGTACGCCCCCGACGTGACCGACACCACCGAGAAGAGGCAGGAGAGATTCCTGAATGGACTGCATGATGAGATGCAGACTGTGCTAGTCAACATCCCCTTTGCCGACCTTGAAGCCTTAGTGGATTCCGCCATCCAGATGGAGGGCAAGCTCAACCAGGCCAAGGAGAACCGCAAACGCCGCATGATGCACCAAAGTGGGCCCAACAATGCTCTGAAGTATCGCCCCAGCTCAAGCGGAGGTTTCGCCCCAAGAAACAACAAGCCCCAGATGCAGACTTCACGCCCCGGTTATCAGAACCGGATTGGGGGAAACCCCAGGCCAGGAGGCCACCACAACAACAGCAACAACAACAACAACTTCAACCGCGCTCCGCCCAGAGCCCCCAACAGCAACAACAACCCCAACACTACTCTGAGGACTGGGAGCAACGCCATCCCCGTCGCCCCCAAGGACAAGTCCACCATCACTTGCTATGAGTGTGGAGTGGTGGGACACTACTCCAACGAGTGCCCCAAGAGGTTAGCCAAGAATGCCGCCAACACCGCTGCCCCTGCTCAGCAGCAACGCCGCGTCTCCACAGGCAGAAAGTTCGCCCCAACAACCCCAATAACCGCAACGGCCGTCTCTTCCACATGAACGCCGAAGAAGCCCAGGAAGCACTAGATGTTGTACTGGGTATGTTTTCTGTTAACTCAGTACCTGCCAGAGTGTTGTTTGATTCCGTAGCATCGCATTCATTTGTCACTGAAGACTTTGCATGCACAAGTAAAATCCAACCCATCGGTTTGAAGCATGTTATGATAGTTCAAATACCTGGGTCAACCACCAAAGCTAGAAAATTTTGCAAAGATGTGCCCATCAGAATCCATGAAGTGGACTTTATGACAATCTGATTGTTCTGGGAACCAAAGGTTTGGAAGTCGTCCTGGGTATGGACTGGATGTCAAGACACCATGGACTGATTGACTGTGCTAAGAAAGCCATCACCATGACCAGTAGCACTGGTATCCTAGTAGAGCATGTATCTGAAAGGTTGCCCAGAAAGTTTACCTGCAACCAAAGTGTAGCCAAGCCAACTCTTGATCAGATCAGGGTCGTTTGTCGATACCCTGATGTGTTTCCGGATGATCTACCCGGTATGCCCCCTGATCGGGATATCGAGTTTATCATCGAGTTAATCCCCGGAACTGGACCTATAGCCCAGAGAGCCTATAGTATGAATCCAACAGAGCTAGTGTAGCTGAAGAAGCAACTTGATGATATGTTAGCCAAAGGTTTGATTCAACCTAGTGCATCACCCTGGAGATCACCAGTTTTGTTTGTGGACAAGAAGGATGGTGCCACTCGGTTATGTACGGATTACCGTAAGCTTAACGATGTCACCATCAAGAACAACTACCCCCTACCCAAGATAGAAGACCTGTTTGATCAGTTGACCGGTGCCAAAGTGTTCTCTAAGATAGATATTAGGACTGGTTATCATCAGCTGAAGATCCGTGCAGCGGATATCCCAAAAACTGCCTTCACCACCAGATATGGGTTGTATGAGTACAACGTCATGTCGTTTGGATTAACCAATGCCCCAGCTTATTTCATGAACCTCATGAATAAGATCTTCATGAACTTTTTGGATAAGTTTGTCGTTGTCTTCATCGACGACATCCTTATCTACTCCAAATCCGAAGAAGAACATGAGCAACATTAGGAGATCATTGATACGTCCAATTTGCATCACTATTTTATATCATAATTTGCTGTTATTCATTGATATATTTCATATTTGGAGATAATACTTATGTTATTTCATCTATTTTTCATGTTTCATGATTATTTGGGGATCGCGCACCGAAGCCAGGATTCTGCTGGAAAAAGCACCATCAGAACGCAATATTTCGGAAGATCAACAGTTGACGGGAATTACACGAAAACTCCTATTTTTCCAGATGACGAAGGGAGCCAGAAGGGGGATCTGAGGAGGGCCGCCATGGGCCCCCCTCACAGGCCGGCGCGGGCCCTGCCCTGGCCGCGCTGCCCTGTGAGGAGGGGGCCCACAGCCCCCTCTCGCCTCCTTTTCTTCGTGTAATCCTTCGTCCCGAAAACCTAAGCTCCAGAGGTACGTCGCGAAGAGCCACAGCCGCCTCTGCGGGGCGGAGAACACTAGAGAGAAAAGAGCTCTCCGGCAGGCTGAGATCGGCCGGGGAAATTCCCTCCCGGAGGGGGAAATCGACGCCATCGTCACCGCCATCGAGCTGGACATCATCTCCATCACCATCACCATCATCTTCATCATCATCACCGCCGTCTCCACCGCTGCACCTCGTCACCGCTGTAGCATTTTGGGTTTGATCTTGATTGTTTGATAGGGGAAACTCTCCCGGTGTTGATTTCTACTTGTTATTGATGCTATTGAGTGAAACCGTTGAACCAAGGTTTATGTTCAGATTGTTATTCATTATCATATCACCTCTGATCATGTTCCATATGATGTCTCGTGAGTAGTTCGTTTAGTTCTTGAGGACATGGGTGAAGTCTAAATGTTAGTAGTGAAGTATGGTTAAGTAATATTCAATGTTATGATATTTAAGTTGTGGTGTTATTCTTCTAGTGGTGTCGTGTGAACGTCGACTACACGACACTTCACCTCTATGGGCCTAGGGGAATGCATCTTGTACTCGTTTGCCAATTGCGGGGTTGCCGGAGTGACATAAACCTGAGCCCCCGTTGGTATATCGATGCAGGAGGGATCGCAGGATCTCAGAGTTTAAGGCTGTGGTTAGATTTATCTTAATTACTTTCTTGTAGTTGCGGATGCTTGCAAGGGGTATAATCACAAGTATGTATTAGTCCTAGGAAGGGCGGTACATTAGCATAGGTTCACCCACACAACACTTATCAAAACAATGAAGATTAATTAGCCGTATGTAGCGAAAGCACTAGACTAAAATCCCGTGTGTCCTCGAGAACGTTTGGTCATTATAAGTAAACAAACCGGCTTGTCCTTTGTGCTAAAAAGGATTGGGCCACTTGCTGCAATTGTTACTCTCGCACTTTACTTACTCGTACTTTATTCATCTGTTACATCAAAACCCCATGAATACTTGTCTGTGAGCATTTACAGTGAATCCTTCATCGAAACTGCTTGTCAACACCTTCTGCTCCTCGTTGGGATCGACATTCTTACTTATCGAAGATACTGCGATACACCCCCTATACTTGTGGGTCATCAATCATCCTAGAAACACTTAGACATCACAAGTTGTACGCCAAGTTCAGCAAATGCGAGTTTTGGTTGAAGGAGGTAGGATTCCTGGGACACATCCTGTCTGCAGGAGGAATTGCCGTAGATCCCGCAAAGATCAAGACCGTTACAGAATGGCAAGTCCCAACCACCCAGACCGAGGTCCACACTTTTCTTGGATTAGCCGGATATTACCGCATATTTGTTGAAGGCTTTTCAAGCATCGCAAGACCCATGACACAACTGTTGAAGAAGGACAAGAAGTTTGAGTGGACTGACAAATGTGAAGAAAGTTTCCAGCAACTCAAGAGTAGACTGACCTCAGCCCCAATTCTGATCATGCCAGACATCACCAAGCCCTTTGACGTCTATTGCGACGCCTCCAAGATTGGTCTTGGATGTGTGCTTATGCAAGAAGGCAAAGTGATATCATATTTGTCAAGATAGCTGAAGCAACATGAGCAGAACTATCCAACCCATGACTTAGGGCTTGCAGCCGTGGTCTTAGCCTTGAAACTTTGGCGTCATTACCTCATGGGTAATCGATGCGAGATTTACTCCGACCACAAGAGCCTGAAATATATATTCACCCAGAAAGAGCTGAATATGAGGCAGCGCAGGTGGATAGAATTGATCAAGGATTACGACATGGAAATTCACTACCACCCCGGCAAGGCCAATGTGGTAGCGGATGCCCTGAGTCGACTGCCGTGTCAGTTGAACTCCATGATCGCAATCGAGCAACCCAGCCTGTTTCAAGAGTTTGAACAGTTTAGACTTGAGCTAGTTAGTGAAGGATTCCTAGCCAGCATAGAGCTTCAACCCACCTTGATTAGCCAGATTAAAGAAGCCCAGAAGGGAAACGCTAGCATCGACGGAATCAAGAGCCAAATAGCTGCAGGGAAAGCACCGAGATTCACCGAAGATGAAGCAGGAGTTCTTTGGTACAAAGGACGCCTATGTGTACCAGCAGATTCTGAGTTGAAGCAAGTAATCCTGAAAGAAGCCCATGATACCCTTTACTCAATCCATCCCGGAGGAACCAAGATGTATCAAGACTTGAAGGAACAATTTTGGTGGCATGGAATGAAGAGAGAAATCGGAAGCTACATCGCCAAGTGTGATATCTGTCAGAGAGTCAAGGCGGAACATCAGCGACCCGCAGGATTGCTGCAGCCACTGCAGATTCCAGAATGGAAGTGGGACTCGGTAGGAATGGACTTTATTACAGGTTTTCCCAAATCCAGCAAGGGAAATGATTCAATATGGGTAGTTGTTGATAGATTGACCAAGGTAGCCCATTTCATACCTGTCAAGACCACATACCAAGGCCCAAAGTTAGATGAGTTGTACATCTCCAGAATAGTCGCCCTGCACGGAACCCCGAAGTCCATTGTGTCAGATAGAGGATCCCAATTCACCTCAAGATTCTGGCAGAAAGTGCATGAAGGACTAGGAACCCGACTGAATTTCAGCACCGCATATCACCCGCAGACCGATGGACAGACTGAAAGAGTCAACCAGATACTCGAGGACATGTTGAGAGCATGTGTACTGGAATATGGATCCAAGTGGGAAGACTGCCTGCCTTACGCAGAATTCTCGTACAACAACAGTTACCAAGTGATGGCGTGTATTTCACACGTTCGTTGTGCAACCCCAAGAGGAAGGTATGATGCGCACAGCAGCAAGTTTTCCCTCAGAAAGAAACCAAGGTTTATCGAACCAGGAGGAGCCAAGAAGCACGTTGAAGGTTGATGGCGGCGGGATGTAGTGCGGCGCAACATCAGGGATTCCGCGCCAACGTGGAACCCGCACAACACAACCAAAGTACTTTGCCCCAACGAAACAGTGAGGTTGTCAATCTCACCGGCTTGCTGTAACAAAGGATTAACCGAATTGTGTGGAAGATGATTGTTTGCAAGAAAACGAGTAAAAACAAGTATTGCAGCAGATTTGTATTTCGGTATTAAAAGAATGGACCGGGGTCCACAAGCTCACTAGAGGTGTCTCTCCCATAAGATAAAAGCATGTTGGGTGAACAAATTACGGTCGGGCAATTGACAAATAGAGAGGGCATAACAATGCACATACATGGCATGATAAGTATAGTGAGATTTAATTGGGCATTACGACAAAGTACATAGACCGCCATCCAACCGCATCTATGCCTAAAAAGTCCACCTTCGAGGTTATCCGATACGTCTCCAACGTATCGATAATTTCTTGTGTTCCATGCCACATTATTGATGTTATCTACATGTTTTATGCACACTTTATGTCATATTCGTGCATTTTCCGGAACTAACCTATTAACAAGATGCCGAAGTGCCGCTTGCTCGTTTTCTGCTGTTTTTGGTTTCAGAAATCCTAGTAAAGAAATATTCTCGGAATTGGACGAAATAAAAGCCCAGAGGCCTATTTTCTCACGAAGCTTCCAGAAGTCCGAAGGAGAGACGAAGAGGGGCCGCAGGGGCGCCAAACCCTAGGGCGGCGCGGCCCCCCCCTTGGCCGCGCCGGCCTGTGGTGTGGGCCCCCCGTGCCGCCTCTTGACCTGCCCTTCCGCCTACAAATAGCCTCCGTGACGAAACCCCCGGCACCGAGAGCCACGATACGGAAAACATTACCGAGACGCCGTCGCCGCCGATCCCATCTCGGGGGATCCTCGGAGATCGCCTCCGGCACCCTCGCCGGAGAGGGGAATCATCTCCCGGAGGACTCTACGCCGCCATGGTCGCCTCCGGAGTGATGAGTGAGTAGTCTACCCCTGGACTATGGGTCCATAGCAGTAGCTAGATGGTTGTCTTCTCCCCATTGTGCTATCATTGTCGGATCTTGTGAGCTGCCTATCATGATCAAGATCATCTATATGTAATTCTATATGTTGCGTTTGTTGGGATCCGATGAATAGAGAATACTTGTTATGTTGATTATCAAAGTTATGCTTATGTGTTGTTTATGATCTTGCATGCTCTCCGTTATTAGTAGATGCTCTGGCCAAGTAGATGCTTTTAACTCCAAGAGGGAGTACTTATGCTCGATAGTGGGTTCATGCCCGCATTGACACCGGGACGAAGGACGAAAGTTCTAAGGTTGTGTTGTGCTCGTTGCCACTAGGGATAAAACATTGATGCTATGTCTAAGGATGTAGTTGTTGATTACATTACGCACCATACTTAATGCAATTGTCCGTTGCTTTGCAACTTAATACCGGAGGGGGTTCGGATGATAACCTCGAAGGTGGACTTTTTAGGCATAGATGCAGTTGGATGGCGGTCTATGTACTTTGTCGTAATGCCCAATTAAATCTCACTATACTCATCATGATATGTATGTGCATGGTCATGCTCTCTTTATTTGTCAATTGCCCAACTGTAATTTGTTCACCCAACATGCTGTTCGTCTTATGGGAGAGACACCTCTAGTGAACTCGTGGACCCCGGTCCAATTCTCTTTACTCGAAATACAATCTACTGCAATACTTGTTCTACCGTTTTCTCCGCAAACAATCATATTCCACACAATACGGTTAATCCTTTGTTACAGCAAGCCGGTGAGATTGACAACCTCACCGTTTCGTTGGGGCAAAGTAGTTTGGTTGTGTTGTGCAGTTCCACGTTGGCGCCGGAATCTCCGGTGTTGCGCCGCACTACATCTCGCCGCCATCAACCTTCAACGTGCTTCTTGGCTCCTCCCGGTTCGATAAACCTTGGTTTCTTTCTCGAGGGAAAACTTGCTGCCGTGCTCATCATACCTTCCTCTTGGGGTTGCCCAACGAACGTGTGAAATACACGCCATCAAGCATATTTTCTCGGCGCCGTTGCCGGGGAGATCAAGACACGCTGCAAGGGGAGTCTCCACTTCTCAATCTCTTTACTTTGTTTTTGTCTTGCTTTATTTTATTTACTACTTTGTTTGCTGCACTAAATCAAAATACAAAAAAATTAGTTGCTAGTTTTACTTTATTTGCTATCTTGTTTGCTATATCGAAAACACAAAAAAATTAGTTTACTTGCATTTACTTTACTTATTTCATCATGTTTCCTTTTGATTTTACCACAAAGAACATACCGGTAGGACGTGGGTCTATAGTTGGGAGAAATAATATAGAAGAATTCTTCAACCATGTTAGTACCATTGAAAATTTTGAAGATAGACACTTGGTAGATCTTGCGCCTACTTATGAAATTGCTGCCGCACATTTAGTTCGCTTGTTGGAAACTAAATTTGTTAATCTTAATCCTATAATCCAACACATGTTTTTCACGCTTGGTGATATGGAAGAAGGGGAAAAGAAAGATTTTGTATTAGAAACCCTTCTTAGAGAATTTGGTGGTCTAGCAAGAGAAGCTAGAAAGGTGTTTGCTAAATTTAATATGCTTGGTTCTCCTACTAATTTTGTTAGTCTCCTTGAAAAGATGGATATGGATAGAATAAGATACACTAATAATATTGATGATGGAGGGGAGATCAAAGCACCAATACCATGTAAGCTCCTAGCTATGAATGATGCACTAGAAAATAACTATGCTTGGCTTGTTCCTGAAAATTTGTTTGATGAGAGTAGCACACCTAAGACTAATGAAAAGGGAGATGCTAAAACTTATGTATCTAATATAATATGCCTAGTTGATAAAACTCCACACCTCGCTGAGAATGCACCACCCTTCAATAATACTTGATACACACTTTCTGCGCCTAGCTGAAAGGCGTTAAAGAAAAGCGCTTATGGGAGACAACCCATGTTTTTACCTACAGTACTTTGTTTCTATTTTGTGTCTTGGAAGTTGTTTACTACTGTAGCAACCTCTCCTTATCTTAGTTTTGAGTTTTGTTGTGCCAAGTTAAGCCGTTGGTAGAAAAGTAAGTACTAGATTTGGATTACTGCGCAGTTCCAGATTTCTTTGCTGTCACGAATCTGAGCCCACTGCCCTGCAGGAAGCTCAGAAAATTATGCCAATTTACGTGCATGATCCTCAGATATGTACGCAACTTTCATTCAATTTGAGCATTTTCATTTGAGCAAGTCTGGTGCCATTTTAAAATTCGTCAATACGAACTGTTCTGTTTTGACAGATTCTGCCTTTTATTTCGCATTGCCTCTTTCGCTATGTTGGATGAATTTCTTTGATCCACTAATGTCCAGTAGCATTATGCAATGTCCAGAAGTGTTAAGAATGATTGTGTCACCTCTGAATATGTCAATTTATATTGTGCACTAACCCTCTAATGAGTTGTTTCGAGTTTGGTGTGGAGGAAGTTTTCAAGGATCAAGAGAGGAGTATGATGCAACATGATCAAGGAGAGTGAAAAGCTCTAAGCTTGGGGATGCACCCGGTGGTTCACCCCTGCATATATCAAGAAGACTCAAGCGTCTAAGCTTGGGGATGCCCAAGGCATCCCCTTCTTCATCAACAAATTATCAGGTTCCTCCCCTGAAACTACATTTTTATTCGGCCACATCTTATGTGCTTTTTCTTGGAGCGTCGTTTTGTTTTTGTTTTTGTTTTGTTTGAATAAAATGGATCCTAGCATTCACTTCATGGGAGAGATACACACTCCGCTGTAGCATATGGACAAATATGTCCTTGGTTTCTACTCATAGTATTCATGGCGAAGTTTCTCCTTCGTTAAATTGTTATATGGTTGGAATTGGAAAATGATACATGTAGTAATTGCTATAAATGTTTTGGGTAATGTGATACTTGGCAATTGTTGTGCTCATGTTTAAGCTCTTGCATCATATGCTTTGCACCCATTAATGAAGAAATACATAGAGCATGCTAAAATTTGGTTTGCATATTTGGTTTCTCTAAGGTCTAGATAATTTCTAGTTTTGAGTTTGAACAACAAGGAAGACTGGTATAGAGTATTATAATGCTTTCAATATGTCTTTTATGTGAGTTTTGCTGTACTAGTTCATCCTTGTGTTTGCCTCAAATAACCTTGCTAGCCTAAACCTTGTATCGAGAGGGAATACTTCTCATGCATCCAAAATACTTGAGCCAACCACTATGCCATTTGTGTCCACCATACCTACCTACTACATGGTATTTTCCAGCCATTCCAAAGTAAATTGCTTGAGTGCTACCTTTAAAATTCCATCATTCACCTTTGCAATATATAGCTCATGGGACAAATAGCTTAAAAACTATTGTGGTATTGAATATGTAATTATGCACTTTATCTCTTATTAAGTTGCTTGTTGTGCGATAACCATGTTTATCGGGGAACGCCATCAACTCGTTGTTGAATTTCATGTGAGTTGCTATGCATGTTCGTCTTGTCCGAAGTAAGGGCGATCTACACTCGAGTTGAATGGTTTGAGCATGCATATTGTGAGAGAAGAACATTGGGCCGCTAACTAAAGCCATGTTCCATGGTGGAAGTTTCAGTTTTGGACAAACATCCTCAAATCTCTAATGAGAAAAGAATTAATTGTTGTTGAATGCTTAAAGCATTAAAAGAGGAGTCCATTATCTCGTTGTCTATGTTGTCCCGGTATGGATGTCTAAGTTGAGAATAATCAAAAGCGAGAAATCCAAATGCGAGCTTTCTCCTTAGACCTTTGTACAAAGCGGCATAGAGGTACCCCTTTGTGATACTTGGTTAAAGCATATGTATTGCGGTGATAATCCAGGTAGTCCAAGCTAATTAGGACAAGGTGCGAGCACTATTAGTACACTATGCATGAGGCTTGCAACTTATAAGATATAATTTACATGATGCATATGCTTTATTACTACCGTTGACAAAATTGTTTCATGTTTTCAAAATCAAAGCTCTAGCACAAATATAGCAATCGATGCTTTTCCTCTATGAGGACCATTCTTTTACTTTCAATGTTGAGTCAGCTTCACCTATTTCTCTCCACCTCAAGAAGCAAACACTTGTGTGAACTGTGCATTGATTCTTACATACTTGCTTATTGCACTTATTATGTTACTCTATGTTGACAATATCCATGAGATATACATGTTACAAGTTGAAAGCAACCGCTGAAACTTAATCTTCTTTTGTGTTGCTTCAATACTTTTACTTTGAATTATTGCTTTATGAGTTAACTCTTATGCAAGACTTATTGATGCTTGTCTTGAAATGCTATTCATGAAAAGTCTTTGCTTTATGATTCACTTGTTTACTCATGTCATACACATTGTTTTGATCGCTGCATTCACTACATATGCTTTACAAATAGTATGATCAAGTTTATGATGGCATGTCACTCCGTAAATTATCTTTGTTATCGTTTTACCCGCTCGGGACGAGCAGTAACTAAGCTTGGGGATGCTGATACGTCTCCAACGTATCGATAATTTCTTGTGTTCCATGCCACATTATTGATGTTATCTACATGTTTTATGCACACTTTATGTCATATTCGTGCATTTTCCGGAACTAACCTATTAACAAGATGCCGAAGTGCCGCTGTCGTTTTCTCGCTGTTTTTGGTTTCAGAAATCCTAGTAAAGAAATATTCTCGGAATTGGACGAAATAAAAGCCCAGAGGCCTATTTTCTCACGAAGCTTCCGTAAGTCCGAAGGAGAGACGAAGAGGGGCCGCGGGGCGCCAAACCCTAGGGCGGCGCGGCCCCCCTTGGCCGCGCCGGCCCGTGGTGTGGGCCCCCTGTGCCGCCTCTTGACCTGCCCTTCCGCCTACAAATAGCCTCCGTGACGAAACCCCCGGCACCGAGAGCCACGATACGGAAAACATTACCGAGACGCCGTCGCCGCCGATCCCATCTCGGGGGATCCTCGGAGATCGCCTCCGGCACCCTCGCCGGAGAGGGGAATCATCTCCCGGAGGACTCTACGCCGCCATGGTCGCCTCCGGAGTGATGAGTGAGTAGTCTACCCCTGGACTATGGGTCCATAGCAGTAGCTAGATGGTTGTCTTCTCCCCATTGTGCTATCATTGTCGGATCTTGTGAGCTGCCTATCATGATCAAGATCATCTATATGTAATTCTATATGTTGCGTTTGTTGGGATCCGATGAATAGAGAATACTTGTTATGTTGATTATCAAAGTTATGCTTATGTGTTGTTTATGATCTTGCATGCTCTCCGTTATTAGTAGATGCTCTGGCCAAGTAGATGCTTTTAACTCCAAGAGGGAGTACTTATGCTCGATAGTGGGTTCATGCCTGCATTGACACCTGGGACGATGTGACGAAAGTTCTAAGGTTGTGTTGTGCTCGTTGCCACTAGGGATAAAACATTGATGCTATGTCTAAGGATGTAGTTGTTGATTACATTACGCACCATACTTAATGCAATTGTCTCGTTGCTTTGCAACTTAATACTCGGAGGGGGTTCGGATGATAACCTCGAAGGTGGACTTTTAGGCATAGATGCAGTTGGATGGCGGTCTATGTACTTTGTCGTAATGCCCAATTAAATCTCACTATACTCATCATGATATGTATGTGCATGGTCATGCTCTCTTTATTTGTCAATTGCCCAACCGTAATTTGTTCACCCAACATGCTGTTCGTCTTATGGGAGAGACACCTCTAGTGAACTGTGGACCCCGGTCCAATTCTCTTTACCGAAATACAATCTACTCGCAATACTTGTTCTACCGTTTTCTCTGCAAACAATCATATTCCACACAATACGGTTAATCCTTTGTTACAAGCAAGCTCGGTGAGATTGACAACCTCACTGTTTCGTTGGGGCAAAGTAGTTTGGTTGTGTTGTGCAGGTTCCACGTTGGCGCCGGAATCTCCGGTGTTGCGCCGCACTACATCTCGCCGCCATCAACCTTCAACGTGCTTCTTGGCTCCTCCTGGTTCGATAAACCTTGGTTTCTTTCTGAGGGAAAACTTGCTGCTGTGCTCATCATACCTTCCTCTTGGGGTTGCCCAACGAACGTGTGAAATACACGCCATCATTATCCTCCGAACCCCTTCCAGTATTAAGTTGCAAAGCAACAGACAATTGCATTAAGTATGGTGCGTAATGTAATCAACAACTACATCCTCGGACATAGCGCCAATGTTTTATCCCTAGTGGCAATAGCACAACACAACCTTAGAACTTTCTGTCACTCGTCCTGAGTGTCAATGCGGGCATGAACCCACTATCGAGCATAAATACTCCCTCTTGGAGTTAAAAGCAAAAACTTGGCCGAGCCTCTACTAGTAACGGAGAGCATGCAAGATCATAAACAACACATATGTAATAACTTGATAATTAACATAACATGGTATTCTCTATCCATCGGATCCCGACAAACACAACATAGAGTATTACGGATAGATGATCTTGATCATGTTAGGCAGCTCACAAGATCCAACAATGAAGCACAATGAGGAGAATACAACCATCTAGCTACCGCTATGGACCCATAGTCCGGGGGTGAACTACTCACTCATCACTCCGGAGGCGACCATGGCGGTGTAGAGTCCTCCGGGAGATGAATCCCCTCTCCGGCAGGGTGCCGGAGGAGATCTCCCAGAATCCCCCGAGATGGGATTGGCGGCGGCGGCGTCTCTGGAAGGTTTTCCGTATCGTGGTTTTTCGCCTCAGGGGTTTCGCGACGGAGGCTTTAAGTAGGCGGAAGGGCAGAGTCGGGGGGCTGACGAGGGGCCCACACCACAGGGCGGCGCGGGCCCCCCCTTGGCCGCGCCGCCATGTGGTTTGGCCACCTCGTGGCCCCACTTCGTATGCTCTTCGGTCTTCTGGAAGGTTCGTGGCAAAATAGGCCCCTGGGTCTTCGTTTCGTCCAATTCCGAGAATATTTCGTTACTAGGATTTCTGAAACCAAAAACAGCGGAAAACAGGAACTGGCACTTCGGCATCTTGTTAATAGGTTAGTTCCGGAAAATGCACGAATATGACATAAAGTGTGCATAAAACATGTAGGTATCATCAATAATATGGCATAGAACATAAGAAATTATCGATACGTCGGAGACGTATCAAGCATCCCCAAGCTTAGTTACGCTCGTCCCGAAGCGAGTAAAACGATAACAAAGATAATTTCTGAAGTGATATGCCATCATAACCTTGATCATACTATTTGTAAACATATGTAGTGGATGCAGCGATCAAAACAATGGTAATGACATGAGTAAACAAGTGAATCATAAAGCAAAGACTGTTCATGAATAGTACTTCAAGACAAGTATTAATAAGTCTTGCATAAGAGTTAACTCATAAAGCAATAAATCAAAGTAAAGGAATTGAAGCAACACAAAGGAAGATTAAGTTTCAGCGGTTGCTTTCAACTTGTAACATGTATATCTCATGGATAATTGTCAACATAGAGTAATATAACAAGTACAATATGCAAGTATGTAGGAATCAATGCACAGTTCACACAAGTGTTTGCTTCTTGAGGTGGAGAGAGATAGGTGAACTGACTCAACATAAAAGTAAAAGGAATGGTCCTTCAAAGAGGAAAGCATCGATTGCTATATTTGTGCTAGAGCTTTTATTTTGAAAACATGAAACAATTTTGTCAACGGTAGTAATAAAGCATATGAGTTATGAAAGTTATATCTTACAAGTTGCAAGCCTCATGCATAGTATACTAATAGTGCCCGCACCTTGTCCTAATTAGCTTGGACTACCGGATCTTTGCAATGCACATGTTTTAACCAAGTGTCACAATGGGGTACCTCCATGCCGCCTGTACAAAGGTCTAAGGAGAAAGCTCGCATTTTGGATTTCTCGCTTTTGATTATTCTCAACTTAGACATCCATACCGGGACAACATGGACAACAGATAATGGACTCCTCTTTAATGCATAAGCATGTGGCAACAATTATTATTCTCATATGAGATTGAGGATGTATGTCCAAAACTGAAACTTCCACCATGAATCATGGCTTTAGTTAGCGGCCCAATGTTCTTCTCTAACAATATGCATGCTCCAACCATAAAGGTGGTAGATCTCTCTTACTTCGAGACAAGACGGACATGCATAGCAACTCACATGATATTCAACAAAGAATAGTTGATGGCGTCCCCGAAACATGGTTATCGCACAACAAGCAACTTAATAAGAGATAAAGTGCATAAGTACATATTCAATACCACAATAGTTTTTAAGCTATTTGTCCCATGAGCTATATATTGCAAAGGTGAATGATGGAATTTTAAAGGTAGCACTCAAGCAATTTACTTTGGAATGGCGGGTAAATACCATGTAGTAGGTAGGTATGGTGGACACAAATGGCATAGTGGTTGGCTCAAGTATTTTGGATGCATGAGAAGTATTCCCTCTCGATACAAGGTTTAGGCTAGCAAGGTTATTTGAAACAAACACAAGGATGAACGGTGCAGCAAAACTCACATAAAAGACATATTGTAAACATTATAAGACTCTACACCATCTTCCTTGTTGTTCAAAACTCAATAGTAGATGTTATCTAGACTCTAGAGAAACCAAATATGCAAACCAAATTAGCAAGCTCTAAGTGTTTCTTCATTAATGGGTGCAAAGTATATGATGCAAGAGCTTAAACATGAGCACAACAATTGCCAAGTATCAAATTATCCAAGACATTTTAGAGTTACTACATGTAGTATTTTCCAATTCCAACCATATAACAATTTAACGAAGATGAAACTTCGCCATGAATACTATGAGTAGAGCCTAAGGACATATTTGTCCATATGCTACAACGGAGCGTGTCTCTCTCCCACAAAGTGAATGCTAGGATCCATTTTATTCAAACAAAACAAAAAGCAAAAACAAACCGACGCTCCAAGCAAAGTACATAAGATGTGACGGAATAAAAATATAGTTTCGGGGGAGGAACTCGATAATGTTGTCGATGAAGAAGGGGATGCCTTGGGCATCCCCAAGCTTAGACGCTTGAGTCTTCTTATAATATGCAGGGGTGAACCACCGGGGCATCCCCAAGCTTAGAGCTTTCACTCTCCTTGATCATATTGCATCATACTCCTCTCTTGATCCTTGAAAACTTCCTCCACACCAAACTCGAAACAACTCATTAGAGGGTTAGTGCACAATAAAAATTAACATGTTCAGAGGTGACACAATCATTCTTAACACTTCTGGACATTGCATAAAGCTACTGGACATTAATGGATCAAAGAAATTCATCCAACATAGCGAAAGAGGCAATGCGAAATAAAAAGGCAGAATCTGTCAAAACAGAACAGTCCGTAAAGATGGATTTTATTAGGCCACCAGACTTGCTCAAATGAAAATTCTCAAATTGAATGAAAGTTGCGTACATATCTGAGGATCATGCACGTAAATTGTCTTAATTTTCTGAGCTACCTACAGGGAGGTAGACCCAGATTCGTGACAGCAAAGAAATCTGGAACTGCGCAGTAATCCAAATCTAGTACTTACTTTACTATCAAAAACTTTACTTGGCACAACAAAACTCAAAACTAAGATAAGGAGAGGTTGCTACAGTAGTAAAAAACTTCCAAGACACAAATATAAAACAAAAATACTGGAGTAAAAACATGGGTTGTCTCCCATAAGCGCTTTTCTTTAACGCCTTTCAGCTAGGCGCAGAAAGTGTGACTCAAGTTACATCAAGAGACGAAGCATCAACATCATAATTTGTTCTAATAATAGAATCATAAGGTAACTTCATTCTCTTTCTAGGGAAGTGTTCCATACCTTTCTTCAGAGGAAATTGATATTTAATATTACCTTCCTTCATATCAATAGTAGCACCAACGGTTCGAAGAAAAGGTCTTCCCAATATAATGGGGCAAGATGCATTGCATTCAATATCCAAGACAACAAAATCAACGGGGACAAGGTTATTGTTAACCATAATATGAACATTATCAACTTTCCCCAAAGGTTTCTTTTTAGCATTATCAGCGAGATTAACATCCAAATAACAATTCTTCAATGGTGGCAAGTCAAGCATATCATAGACTTTTTTAGGCATAACATAAATACTTGCACCAAGATCATATAAAGCATTACAATCAAAATCTTTGACTCTCATTTTAATGATGGGCTCCCAACCATCCTCTCGCTTTCTAGGAATAGAAGTTTCAAGTTTTAGTTTCTCTTCTCTAGCTTTTATGAGAGCATTTGTAATATGTTTTGTGAAAGCCAAGTTTACAGCGCTAGCAATGGGACTCTTAGCAAGTTTTTGCAAGAACTTTATAACTTCAGAGATGTGGCAATCATCAAAATCTAAATCATTACAATCTAAAGCAATGGGATTATCATCCCCAAGGTTGGAAAAAATTTCAGCAGGTTTATCACAAGCAGTTTCAGCAGTTTTAGCAGTTTCAGGTAATTTTGCGCGCTTTGCACTAGGAGTAGAAGCATTGCCAACCCCAATTATTTTACCATTGATAGTAGGAGGTGCAGCAACATGTGAATCATTAGCATTGCTAGTGGTGGTAATAGTCCAAACTTTAGCTACATTTTTCTCTTTAGCTAGTTTTTCATTTTCTTCTCTATCCCACCTAGCACGCAGTTCAGCCATTAATCTTATATTCTCATTAATTCTAACTTGGATGGCATTTGCTGTAGTAACAATTTTATTTTCAATATCCCTATTAGGCATAACTTTCGATTTCAAAAGATCAACATCGAGGCAAGACTATCAACTCTAGAAACAAGAATATCAATTTTATTGAGCTTTTCCTCAACAGATTTGTTAAAAGCAGTTTGTGTACTAATAAATTCTTTAAGCATGGCTTCAAGTCCAGGGGGTGTATTCCTATTATTGTTGTAAGAATTCCCATAAGAATTAGCATAACCGTTACCATTATTATAAGGATATGGCCTATAGTTATTACTAGAATTGTTCCGATAAGCATTGTTGTTGAAATTATTATTTTTAATGAAGTTTACATCAACATGTTCTTCTTGGGAAACCAATGAAGCTAATGGAACATTATTAGGATCAACATTAGTCCTATCATTCGCAAGCATACATAATAGCATCAACCTTATCATTCAAGGAAGAGGATTCTTCAACAGAATTTACCTTCTTACCTTGTGGAGCTCTTTCCGTGTGCCATTCAGAGTAATTAACCATCATATTATCAAGAAGATTTGTTGCTTCACCAAGAGTGATGGACATAAAGGTACCTCCAGCAGCTGAATCCAATAAATTCCGCGAAGAAAAATTTAGTCCCGCATAGAAGGTTTGGATGATCATCCAAGTAGTCGATCCATGGGTTGGGCAATTTTTAACCGAGAGATTTCATTCTTTCCCAAGCTTGAGCAACATGTTCATTATCCAATTGTTTAAAATTCATTATGCTACTCCTCAAAGATATAATTTTAGCAGGGGGATAATATCTACCAATAAAAGCATCCTTGCATTTAGTCCAGGAATCAATACTATTCTTAGGCAGAGATAGCAACCAATCTTTAGCTCTTCCTCTTAATGATAAAGGAAACAATTTTAATTTTATAATGTCACCATCTACATCTTTATATTTTTGCATTTCACATAGTTCAACAAAATTATTGAGATGGGCAGCAGCATCATCAGAACTAACACCAGAAAATTGCTCTCTCATAACAAGATTTAGTAAAGCAGGTTTAATTTCAAAGAATTCCGCTGTAGTAGCATGTGGAGCAATAGGTGTGCATAAGAAATCATTATTATTTGTGCTAGTGAAGTCACACAACTTAGTATTTTCAGGGTTGGCCATTTTAGCAGTAGTAAATAAAGCAAACTAGATAAAGTAAATGCAAGTAAACTAATTTTTTTGTGTTTTTGATATAGCAAACAAGACAGTAAGTAAAGTAAAACTAGCAACTAATTTTTTTGTGTTTTGATATAATGCAGCAAATAAAGTAGTAAATAAAATAAAGCAAGACAAAAACAAAGTAAAGAGATTGAGAAGTGGAGACTCCTGTTGCAGCGTGTCTTGATCTCCCCGGCAACGGCGCTAGAAAATATGCTTGATGGCGTGTATTTCACACGTTCATTGGGCAACCCCAAGAGGAAGGTATGATGCGCACAGCAGCAAGTTTTCCCTCGAAAGAAACCAAGGTTTATCGAACCGGGAGGAGCCAAGAAGCACGTTGAAGGTTGATGGCGGCGGGATGTAGTGCGGCGCAACACCGGGGATTCCGGCGCCAACGTGGAACCTGCACAACACAACCAAAGTACTTTGCCCCAACGAAACAGTGAGGTTGTCAATCTCACCGGCTTGCTGTAACAAAGGATTAACCGAATTGTGTGGAAGATGATTGTTTGCAAGAAAACAGTAAAAACAAGTATTGCGGCAGATTTGTATTTCGGTATTAAAAGAATGGACCGGGGTCCACAGTTCACTAGAGGTGTCTCTCCCATAAGATAAAAGCATGTTGGGTGAACAAATTACGGTCGGGCAATTGACAAATAGAGAGGGCATAACAATGCACATACATGGCATGATAAGTATAGTGAGATTTAATTGGGCATTACGACAAAGTACATAGACCGCCATCCAAGCTGCATCTATGCCTAAAAAGTCCACCTTCAGGTTATCATCCGAACCCCTTCCGGTATTAAGTTGCAAAGCAACGGACAATTGCATTAAGTATGGTGCGTAATGTAATCAACAACTACATCCTCGGACATAGCGCCAATGTTTTATCCCTAGTGGCAACAACACAACACAACCTTAGAACTTTACGTCCATTGTCCAGGTGTCAATGCAGGCATGAACCCACTATCGAGCATAAATACTCCCTCTTGGAGTTAAAAGCAAAAACTTGGCCGAGCCTCTACTAGTAACGGAGAGCATGCAAGATCATAAACAACACATATGTAATAACTTGATAATTAACATAACATGGTATTCTCTATCCATCGGATCCCGACAAACACAACATAGAGTATTACAGATAGATGATCTTGATCATGTTAGGCAGCTCACAAGATCCAACAATGAAGCACAATGAGGAGAAGACAACCATCTAGCTACTGCAATGGACCCATAGTCCATGGGTGAACTACTCACTCATCACTCCGGAGGCGACCATGGCGGTGTAGAGTCCTCCGGGAGATGAATCCCCTCTCCGGAAGGGTGCCGGAGGAGATCTCCAGAATCCCCCGAGATGGGATTGGTGGCGGCGGCGTCTCTGGAAGGTTTTCCGTATCGTGGTTTTCGCCTCAGGGGTTTCGCGACGGAGGCTTTAAGTAGGCGGAAGGGCAGAGTCGGGGGCCTGACGAGGGGCCCACACCACAGGGTGGCGCGGGCCCCCCCTTGGCCGCGCCGCCATGTGGTTTGGCCACCTCGTGGCCCCACTTCGTATGCTCTTCGGTCTTCTGGAAGGTTCGTGGCAAAATAGGCCCCTGGGTCTTCGTTTCGTCCAATTCCGAGAATATTTCGTTACTAGGATTTCGAAACCAAAAACAGCAGAAAACGAGAACTGGCACTTCGGCATCTTGTTAATAGGTTAGTTCCGAGAAAATGCACGAATATGACATAAAGTGTGCATAAAACATGTAGGTATCATCAATAATATGGCATAGAACATAAGAAATTATCGATACGTCGGAGACGTATCACCAAGCCAGCTTACAAATGGCCCCCTTTGAAGCCTTGTACGGAAGGAAGTGCCGTACCCCTCTGAATTGGTCGGAAGTCGGAGAGAGCCAAGTCTTTGGACCAGATGTTCTTCGTGAAGCCGAAGAGAAGGTGCACAAGATCCGCGAGTACCTCAGGACGGTGCAGTCAAGACAGAAGAGCTACGCCGACAAGAGACGCCGAGATATGACCTTCGAGATCGGAGATTTTGTCTATCTCAAAGTATCCCCCCTGAAAGGAATGCTGAGATTCTAGCTCAAAGGAAAGCTTGCACCCCGATATGTCGGACCCTTCAAAGTTCCGAGTCGCCGAGGCGAAGTCTCCTATCAACTGGAACTACCGGAAGAAATGTCGGTTGTGCATGATGTCTTTCACATCTCACTACTCCGGAAGTGTCTAGAAGTGTCCGAGAAGACCGAAGTGTTCAAGAACATTGATCACCGATCGGTGGATATCAACAAGGACTTGACGTATCGCGAATTGCCGATTCGCATACTGGAAGAAGCTTTCAGAACCACCCGCACCCGGAGTGTCAAATTTCTGAAGATACAATGGAGCAACCATACCGAAGACGAAGCCACATGGGAGCGAGAAGACTATATGAAGAAGGTGTACCCAGATCTCTTTAGTACCTAATTTTTCTTTAAGATCTCGGGAAGAGATATTTTGTAAGGGGGAAGGGTTTGCAACATCCCAAATTTCAAATAAAGGAATAAGAAGAATTTCATTTATCCAAAATTTGGAACCAACAAAAACTTGTATTTGCATATAGTACTATGCATAGGACTTGTGCATTTTTGAGTGATATGCCATGATGATTGTTATTTTGCTTATGTACTAAACCCTAAAACCCTAAATGGATCAAGAAAAGATCACATTTCAAATCAAAGAAAAAGAAATCAAATCAAATAAGAAAAACACTAAAACCCTCACATATGGCTTATGCTATTTTTGGAAATCTTTACCCTAGACCAAATTGACTTTCACCATTAGTTGTTTTATGTTACTAAACACTTATTACAACTTTTGGAATCAAAGAAACTCAAATAAAATCAAGGTTGAACTCAAAATATGATCACATGTAATAATGGTCAATTCTGCCAATTACAATCTGGTCACTACTTTGAGCCCCTGGATTTCAAGATTTTCAAACCAAACAAATCCAATTCTTTGCACCTCATCCAAGTACACATCAAGGTGAACAACTTT
>NC_061510.1:252154891-252202219 GCF_022539505.1 Lolium rigidum | reverse complement strand
TGAGCCCATCTTAATGGCTATAAAGAAAGCACTTCTTGGGAGATAACCCATGTGTTTATTTTACTACAGCAATTTTGTTTTATATTTGAGTCTTGGAAGTTGTTACTACTGTAGCAACCTCTCCTTATCTTATTTTATTGCATTGTTGTGCCAAGTAAAGTCTTTGATAGTAAAGTGAATACTAGATTTGGATTACTCGCGTGAAATAGATTTCTTGCTGTCACGAATTTGGGTATGATTCTCTGTAGGTAACTCAGAAAAATCTTTCAATTTACGTGCATGATCCTCAGATACGTACGCAACTTTCATTCAATTTGAGAATTTTCATCTGAGCAAGTCTGGTGCCTCTTCAAAATTCGTCTTTACGGACGATTCTGTTTTGACAGATTCTGCCTTTTATTTCGCATTGCCTCTTTTGCTGTGTTGGATGGATTTCTTTGCTCCATTACCTTCCAGTAGCTTTGAGCAATGTCCAGAAGTATTAAGAATGATTGTGTCACCTCTGAACATGTGAATTTTTAATTATGCACTAACCCTCTAATGAGTTTGTTTTGAGTTTGGTGTAGAGGAAGTTTTCAAGGGTCAAGAGAGGAGGATGATACAATATGATCAAGAAGAGTGAAAAGTATAAGCTTGGGGATGCCCCCGTGGTTCATCCCTGCATATTTTAAGAAGACTCAAGCATCTAAGCTTGGGGATGCCCAAGGCATCCCCTTCTTCATCGACAAACTATCATGTTTCTTCTCTTGAAACTATATTTTTATTCGGTCACATCTTATGTACTTTACTTGGAGCGTCTGTGAGCTTTTATTTTCGTTTTGTTATTTTTCATTCTCTGAATAAATGCTTGTGTGGGAGAGAGACACGCTCCGCTGGTTCATATGAACACACGTGTTCTTAGCTTTTAATGTTCATGGCGAAGGTTGAAACTGCTTCGTTCATTGTTATATGGTTGGAAACGGAAAATGCCGCATGTGGTAATTGGTATAATGTCTTGAATAATTTTATACTTGGCAATTGTTGTGCTCATATAGATCATGTTTAAGCTCTTGCATCATGTACTTTGCACCTATTAATGAAGAACTACATAGAGCTTGTTAAAATTTGGTTTGCATGATTAGTTTCTCTAGAGTCTAGATTTTTTATGGTTAAGGTGTTTGAACAACAAGGAGACGATGTAAAGTCTTATAATGCTTGCAATATGTTCATATGTGAGTTTTGCTGCACCATTTTATACTTGAGTTTGCTTCAAACAACCTTGCTAGCCTAGCCTTGTATTGAGAGGAATTCTTCTCATGCATCCAAATCCTTGAGCCAATAACCATGTCATTTGTGTCCACCATACCTACCTACCACATGGTATTTCTCCGCCATTCCAAAGTAAATTACTTGAGTGCTACCTTTAAAATTCTATCCTTTGTCTTTGCAATATATAGCTCATGGGAAAATAGCCTTAAAAACTATTGTGGTGAAGAATATGTAGCTATGTATCTTATTTCTTATAAGTTGCTTGTTGAGCGGTAACCATGTTTCTGGGGACGCCATCAATTATTATACCTTTGTTGAATATCATGTGAGTTGCTATGCATGTTCGTCTTGTCTGAAGTAAGGGTGATTTTCATGATCAAATGGTTTGAGTATGCATACTGTTAGAGAAGAACATTGGGCCGCTAACTAAAGCCATGATTCATGGTGGAAGTTTCGGTTTGGACAATCAATCCTCAATCTCTTATGAGAATTTTAAGCTGTTGTTGTATGCTTATGCATTAAAGAGGAGTCCATTATCTGTTGTCTATGTTGTCCCGGTATGGATGTCTAAGTTGAGAATAATCAAAAGCGAGAAATCCAATGCGAGTTTTCTCCTTAGACCTTTGTACAGGCGGCATAGAGGTACCCCTTTGTGACACTTGGTTGAAACATATGCTATGCTATTATAATCCATGTTAATCCAAGCTAATTAGGACAAGGTGCGAGCACTATTGGTAATCTATGCATGAGGCTTGCAACTTATAAGATGTATTATGCATAACACATATGATTTATTACTACCGTTGACAAAATTGCTTCTATGTTTTCAAAATGAAAAGCTCTAGCACAAATATAGTAATCCATGCTTCCTCTGCGAAGGGCCTATCTTCTACTTTATTGTTGAGTCAGTTTGCCTATTCTTTCTATCTTAGAAGCAAACACTTGTATCAACTGTGTGCATTGATTCTTACATGTTTACTTATTGCACTTGTTATATTGCTTTATGTTGACAACTATCCATGAGATAAATATGTTGAAGTTGAAAGCAACCGCTGAAACTTATATCTTCCTTTGTGTTGCTTCAAAGCTTTCTACTATGAATTTATTGCTTTATGAGTAACTCTTATGCAAGTCTTATTGATGCTTGTCTTGAAAGTATTATTCATGAAAAGTCTTTGCTATATGATTCATTTGTTTACTCATTATCTTCATCATTGCTTCGAATCGCTGCATTCATCTCATATGCTTTACAATAGTATGATCAAGATTATGATAGCATGTCACTTCAGAAATTATCTTTGTTATCGTTTACCTACTCGAGGGTGATACGTCTCCGACGTATCGATAATTTCTTATGTTCTATGCCATATTATTGATGATACCTACATGTTTTATGCACACTTTATGTCATATTCGTGCATTTTCTGGAACTAACCTATTAACAAGATGCCGAAGTGCCGCTTCGTTGTTTTCTGCTGTTTTTGGTTTCAGAAATCCTAGTAACGAAATATTCTCGGAATTGGACGAAATCAAAGCCCAGGGGCCTATTTTCTCACGAAGCTTCCGAAGTCCGAAGGAGAGACGAAGAGGGGCCACGGAGGGGCCACACTATAGGGCGGCGCGGCCCCCCCTTGGCCGCGCGGCCCCGTGGTGTGGGGCCCCCGTGCCGCCTCTTGACCTGCCCTTCCTCCTATAAAAAGTCTCCGTGACGAAACCCCCGCATCGAGAGCCACGATACGGAAAACCTTACCGAGACGCCGCCGCCGCCGATCCCATCTCGGGGATCCAGGAGATCGCCTCCGGCACCCTGCCGGAGAGGGGAATCATCTCCCGGAGGACTCTACACCGCCATGGTCGCCTCCGGAGTGATGAGTGAGTAGTTCACCCCTGGACTATGGGTCCATAGCAGTAGCTAGATGGTTGTCTTCTCCTCATTGTGCTTCATTGTTGGATCTTGTGAGCTGCCTAACATGATCAAGATCATCTATCCGTAATTCTATATGTTGTGTTTGTCGGGATCCGATGGATAGAGAATACTATGTCATGTTAATTATCAAGTTATTATACATGTGTTGTTTATGATCTTGCATGCTCTCCGTTTCTAGTAGAGGCTCTGGCCAAGTTTTTACTTTTAACTCCAAGAGGGAGTATTTATGCTCGATAGTGGGTTCATGTCTCCGTGAATCTGGGGGAGTGACAGCAACCCCTAAGGTTATGGATGTGCTGTTGCCACTAGGGATAAAACATTGATGCTATGTTCGAGGATGTAGTTATTGATTACATTACGCACCATACTTAATGCAATTGTCTGTTGCTTTGCAACTTAATACTGGAGGGGTTCGGACGATAACCTGAAGGTGGACTTTTTAGGCATAGATGCAGTTGGATGGCGGTCTATGTACTTTGTCGTAATGCCCAATTAAATCTCACTATACTTATCATGTCATGTATGTGCATTGTTATGCCCTCTCTATTTGTCAATTGCCCGACTGTAATTTGTTCACCCAACATGCTTTTATCTTATGGGAGAGACACCTCTAGTGAACTGTGGACCCCGGTCCATTCTTTAATACTCGAAATACAAATCTGCTGCAATACTTGTTTTTACTATTTTCTCTGCAAACAATCATCTTCCACACAATACGGTTAATCCTTTGTTACAGCAAGCCGGTGAGATTGACAACCTCACTCGTTTCGTTGGGGCAAAGTACTTTGGTTGTGTTGTGCAGATTCCACGTTGGCGCCGGAATCTCTGGTGTTGCGCCACACTACATCCCGCCGCCATCAACCTTCAACGTGCTTCTTGGCTCCTACTGGTTCGATTAAACCTTGGTTTCTTACTGAGGGAAACTTGCCGCTGTGCGCATCACACCTTCCTCTTGGGGTTCCCAACGAACGTGTCAACCACACGCATCAAGCAAATTTCTGGCGCCGTTGCCGGGGAGATCAAGACACGCTGCAAGGGGAGTTTCCACTTCTCAATCTCTTTACTTTGTTTTTGTCTTGCTTTATTTTATTTACTACTTTGTTTGCTGCATTATATCAAAACACAAAAAAAATTAGTTGCTAGCTTTACTTTATTTACTGTCTTGTTTGCTATATCAAAAACACAAAAAAATTAGTTTACTTGCATTTACTTTATCTAGTTTGCTTTATTTACTACTGCTAAAATGGCTACCCCTGAAAATACTAAGTTGTGTGACTTCACTAGCACAAATAATAATGATTTCTTATGCACACCTATTGCTCCACCTGCTACTACAGCAGAATTCTTTGAAATTAAACCTGCTTTACTTAATCTTGTCATGAGAGAGCAATTTTCTCGGTGTTAGTTCCGATGATGCTGCTGCCCATCTCAATAATTTTGTTGAACTATGTGAAATGCAAAAATATAAAGATGTAGATGGTGACATTATAAAATTAAAATTGTTTCCTTTCTCATTAAGAGGAAGAGCTAAAGATTGGTTGCTATCTCTCGCCTAAGAATAGTATTGATTCATGGACTAAATGCAAGGATGCTTTTATTGGTAGATATTATCCCCCTGCTAAAATTATATCTTTGAGGAGTAGCATAATGAATTTTAAACAATTAGATAATGAACATGTTGCTCAAGCTTGGGAAAGAATGAAATCTCTCGGTTAAAAATTGCCCAACCCATGGACTGACTACTTGGATGATCATCCAAACCTTCTATGCAGGACTAAATTTTTCTTCGCGGAATTTATTGGATTCAGCTGCTGGAGGTACCTTTATGTCCATCACTCTTGGTGAAGCAACAAAGCTCCTTGATAATATGATGGTTAATTACTCTGAATGGCACACGGAAAGAGCTCCACAAGGTAAGAAGGTAAATTCTCGTTGAAGAATCCTCTTCCTTGAATGATAAGGTTGATGCTATTATGTCTATGCTTGCGAATGATAGGACTAATGTTGATCCTAATAATGTTCCATTAGCTTCATTGGTTGCCCAAGAAGAACATGTTGATGTAAACTTCATTAAAAATAATAATTTCAACAACAATGCTTATCGGAACAATTCTAGTAATAACTATAGGCCATATCCTTATAATAAAGGTAACGGTTATGCTAATTCTTATGGGAATTCTTACAACAATAATAGGAATACACCCCCTGGACTTGAGGCCATGCTTAAAGAATTTATTAGCACACAAACTGCCTTTAACAAATCTGTTGAGGAAAAGCTCAATAAAATTGATATTCTTGTTTCTAGAGTTGATAGTCTTGCCTCTGATGTTGATCTTTTGAAATCGAAAGTTATGCCTAATAGGGATATTGAAAATAAAATTGTTACTACATCAAATGCCATCCAAGTTAGAATTAATGAGAATATAAGATTAATGGCTGAACTGCGTGCTAGGTGGGATAGAGAAGAAAAGGAAAAACTAGCTAAAAAAGAAAATGTAGCTAAAGTTTGGACTATTACCACCACTAGCAATGCTAATGATTCATATGTTGCTGCACCTCCTACTATCAATGGTAAAATAATTGGTGTTAGCAATGCTTCTACTCCTAGTGCAAAGCGCGCAAAATTACCCGAAACTGCTAAAACCGCTGAAACCGCTTGTGATAAAACTGCTGAAATTTTTTCCAACCTTGGGGATGATAATCCCATTGCTTTAGATTGTAATGATTTAGATTTTGATGATTACCATATCTCTGAAGTTATAAAGTTCTTGCAAAAACTTGCTAAGAGTCCCAATGCTAGCGCTATAAATTTGGCTTTCACAAAACATATTACAAATGCTCTCATAAAAGCTAGAGAAGAGAAACTAAAACTTGAAACTTCTATTCCTAGAAAGCTAGAGGATGGTTGGGAGCCCATCATTAAAATGAGAATCAAAGATTTTGATTGTAATGCCTTATGTGATCTTGGTGCAAGTATTTCTGTTATGCCTAAAAAAGTCTATGATATGCTTGACTTGCCACCATTGAAGAATTGTTACTTGGATATTAATCTCGCTGATAATGCTAAAAAGAAACCTTTGGGGAAAGTTGATAATGTTCATATTATGGTTAACAATAACCTTGTCCCCGTTGATTTAGTTGTCTTGGATATTGAATGCAATGCATCTTGCCCCATTATATTGGGAAGACCTTTTCTTCGAACCGTTGGTGCTACTATTGATATGAAGGAAGGTAATATTAAATATCAATTTCCTCTCAAGAAAGGTATGGAACACTTCCCTAGAAAGAGAATGAAGGTACCTTATGATTCTATCATTAGAACAAATTATGATGTTGATGCTTCATCCTTCGATGTTACTTGAGATACACTTTCTGCGCCTAGCTGAAAGGCGTTAAAGAAAAGCGCTTATGGGAGACAACCCATGTTTTTACTACAGTACTTTGTTTTATATTTGTGTCTTGGAAGTTGTTTACTACTGTAGCAACCTCTCCTTATCTTAGTTTTATGTTTTGTTGTGCCAAGTAAAGTCTTTGATAGAAAAGTAAGTACTAGATTTGGATTACTGCGCAGTTCCAGATTTCTTTGCTGTCACGAATCTGGGTCTATCTCCCTGTAGGTAGCTCAGAAAATTACGCCAATTTACGAGCATGATCCTCAGATATGTACGCAACTTTCATTCAATTTGAGCATTTTCGTGTGAGCAAGTCTGGTGGCCTAATAAAATCCATCTTTACGGACTGTTCTGTTTTGACAGATTCTGTCTTTTATTTCGCATTGCCTCTTTTGCTATGTTGGATGAATTTCTTTGATCCATTAATGTCCAGTAGCTTTATGCAATGTCCAGAAGTGTTAAGAATGATTGTGTCACCTCTGAACATGTGAATTTTTATTATGCACTAACCCTCTAATGAGTTGTTTTGAGTTTGGTGTGGAGGAAGTTTTCAAGGATCAAGAGAGGAGTATGATGCAATATGATTAAGGAGAGTGAAAGCTCTAAGCTTGGGGATGCCCCGTGGTTCACCCCTGCATATATTAAGAAGACTCAAGCGTCTAAGCTTGGGGATGCCCAAGGCATCCCCTTCTTCATCGACAACATTATCGGGTTCCTCCCCTGAAACTATATTTTTATTCGGCCACATCTTATGTACTTTGCTTGGAGCGTCGGTTTGTTTTTGTTTTTTGTTTTGTTTGAATAAAATGGATCCTAGCATTCACTTTATGGGAGAGAGACACGCTCCGCTCTTGCATATGGACAAATATGTCCTTAGGCTCTACTCATAGTATTCATGGCGAAGTTTCTTCTTCGTTAAATTGTTATATGGTTGGAATTGGAAAATGCTACATGTAGTAACTCTAAATGTCTTGGATAATTTGATACTTGGCAATTGTTGTGCTCATGTTTAAGCTCTTGCATCATATACTTTGCACCCATTAATGAAGAAATACTTAGAGCTTGTTAATTTGGTTTGCATATTTGGTTTCTCTAGAGTCTAGATAACATCTAGTATTGAGTTTTGAACAACAAGGAAGACGGTATGGAGTCTTATAATGTTTACCATATGTCTTTTATGTGAGTTTTGCTGTACCGTTCATCCTTGTGTTTGTTTCAAATAACCTTGCTAGCCTAAACCTTGTATCGAGAGGGAATACTTCTCATGCATCCAAAATCCTTGAGCCAACCACTATGCCATTTGTGTCCACCATACCTACCTACTACATGGTATTTATCCGCCATTCCAAAGTAAATTGCTTGAGTGCTACCTTTAAAATTCCATCATTCACCTTTGCAATATATAGCTCATGGGACAAATAGCTTAAAAACTATTGTGGTATTGAATATGTACTTATGCACTTTATCTCTTATTAAGTTGCTTGTTGAGCGATAACCATGTTTCGGGGACGCCATCAACTATTCTTTGTTGGATATCATGTGAGTTGCTATGCATGTCCGTCTTGTCCGAAGCAAGAGAGATCTACCACCTTCATGGTTGGAGCATGCATGTTGTTAGAGAAGAACTTTGGGCCGCTAACTAAAGCCATGATTCATGGTGGAAGTTTCAGTTTGGACATATATCCTCAATCTCATATGAGAATAAAAATTGTTGCCACATGCTTATGCATTAAAGAGGAGTCCATTATCTGTTGTCCATGTTGTCCCGGTATGGATGTCTAAGTTGAGAATAATCAAAAGCGAGAAATCCAAAATGCGAGCTTTCTCCTTAGACCTTTGTACAGGCGGCATGGAGGTACCCCATTGTGACACTTGGTCAAAACATGTGCATTGCAAAGATCCGGTAGTCCAAGTTAATTAGGACAAGGTGCGGGCACTATTAGCATACTATGCATGAGACTTGCAACTTGTAAGATATAACTTTCATAACTCATATGCTTTATTACTACCGTTGACAAAATTGTTTCATGTTTTCAAAATAAAAGCTCTAGCACAAATATAGCAATCGATGCTTTCCTCTTTGAAGGACCATTCTCTTTACTTTTATGTTGAGTCAGTTCACCTATTTCTCTCCACCTCAAGAAGCAAACACTTGTGTGAACTGTGCATTGATTCTTACATATTTGCATATTGTACTTGTTATATTACTCTATGTTGACTATTATCCATGAGATATACATGTTACAAGTTGAAAGCAACCGCTGAAACTTAATCTTCCTTTGTGTTGCTTCAATACCTTTACTTTGATTTATTGCTTTATGAGTTAACTCTTATGCAAGACTTATTAATACTTGTCTTGAAGTACTATTCATGAAAAGTCTTTGCTATATGGTTCACCTGTTTACTCATGTCATCACCATTGTTATGATCGCTGCATCCACTACATATGTTTACAAATAGTATGATCAAGGTTATGATGGCATATCACTTCAGAAATTATCTTTGTTATCGTTTTACTTGCTCGGGACGAGCAGAACTAAGCTTGGGGATGCTTGATACGTCTCCGACGTATCGATAATTTCTTATGTTCTATGCCATATTATTGATGATACCTACATGTTTTATGCACACTTTATGTCATATTCGTGCATTTTCCGGAACTAACCTATTAACAAGATGCCGAAGTGCCGATTGTCGTTTTCTGCTGTTTTTGGTTTCAGAAATCCTAGTAACGAAATATTCTCGGAATTGGACGAAATCAAAGCCCAGGGGCCTATTTTCTCACGAAGCTTCCGGAAGTCCGAAGGAGAGACGAAGAGGGGCCACGGAGGGGCCACACTATAGGCGGCGCGGCCCCCTTGGCCGCGCGGCCCCGTGGTGTGGGGCCCCCGTGCCGCCTCTTGACCTGCCCTTCCGCCTATAAAAAGTCTCCGTGACGAAACCCCCGGTACCGAGAGCCACGATACGGAAAACCTATCGAGACGCCGCCGCCGCCGATCCCATCTCGGGGGATCCAGGAGATCGCCTCCGGCACCTCGCCGGAGAGGGGAATCATCTCCCGGAGGACTCTACACCGCCATGGTCGCCTCCGGAGTGATGAGTGAGTAGTTCACCCCTGGACTATGGGTCCATAGCAGTAGCTAGATGGTTGTCTTCTCCTCATTGTGCTTCATTGTTGGATCTTGTGAGCTGCCTAACATGATCAAGATCATCTATCCGTAATTCTATATGTTGTGTTTGTCGGGATCCGATGGATAGAGAATACTATGTCATGTTAATTATCAAGTTATTATACATGTGTTGTTTATGATCTTGCATGCTCTCCGTTTCTAGTAGAGGCTCTGGCCAAGTTTTTTACTTTTAACTCCAAGAGGGAGTATTTATGCTCGATAGTGGGTTCATGTCTCCGTGAATCTGGGGGAGTGACAGCAACCCCTAAGGTTATGGATGTGCTGTTGCCACTAGGGATAAAACATTGATGCTATGTTCGAGGATGTAGTTATTGATTACATTACGCACCATACTTAATGCAATTGTCTGTTGCTTTGCAACTTAATACTCGGAGGGGTTCGGACGATAACTCGAAGGTGGACTTTTTAGGCATAGATGCGGTTGGATGGCGGTCTATGTACTTTGTCGTAATGCCCAATTAAATCTCACTATACTTATCATGTCATGTATGTGCATTGTTATGCCCTCTCTATTTGTCAATTGCCCGACTGTAATTTGTTCACCCAACATGCTTTTATCTTATGGGAGAGACACCTCTAGTGAACTCGTGGACCCCGGTCCATTCTTTAATACTGAAATACAAATCTGCTGCAATACTTGTTTTACTATTTTCTCTGCAAACAATCATCTTCCACACAATACGGTTAATCCTTTGTTACAGCAAGCCGGTGAGATTGACAACCTCACTGTTTCGTTGGGGCAAAGTACTTTGGTTGTGTTGTGCAGATTCCACGTTGGCGCCGGAATCTCTGGTGTTGCGCCGCACTACATCCCGCCGCCATCAACCTTCAACGTGCTTCTTGGCTCCTACTGGTTCGATTAAACCTTGGTTTCTTACTGAGGGAAACTTGCCGCTGTGCGCATCACACCTTCCTCTTGGGGTTCCCAACGAACGTGTCAACCACACGCATCAGAGGGCGAGTAGGAACTAAGCTTGGGGATGCTTGATACGTCTCAAACGTATCTATAATTTCTTATGTTCCATGCTACTTTTATGATGATACTCACATGTTTTATACACATTATATGTCATATTTATGCGTTTTCCGGAACTAACCTATTGACGAGATGCCGAAGGGCCAGCTTGCTCGTTTTCGCTGTTTTTGGTTCCGTAAATCCTAGTAAGGAAATATTCTCGGAATCGGACGAAATCAATGCCCAGCATCCTATTTTTCCACGAAGCTTCCAGGACACCCGAGAGCCACCAGAGGGGAGCCCTGGTGGGCCCAGATGATAGGGCGGCGCGGCCAGGGCCTGGGCCGCGCCCCCCTACTGTGTCGTCGCCTCGTCAGCCCTCCGACTCCGCATCTTCGCCTATTTAAAGGTCCCTGACCTAAAACCTCGATACGAAAAAGCCACGGTACGAGAAACCTTCCAGAGCCGCCGCCATCGCGAAGCCAAGATCTGGGGGACAGGAGTCTGTGTTCCGGCACGCCGCCGGGACGGGGAAGTGCCCCCGGAAGGCATCTCCATCGACACCACCGCCATCTCCATCAACGCTGATGTCTCCCATGAGGAGGAAGTAGTTCTCCATCGAGGCTAAGGGTTGTACCGGTAGCTATGTGGTTAATCTCTCTCCTATGTACTTCAATACAATGATCTCATGAGCTGCCTTACATGATTGAGATTCATATGAGTTTTGTATCACTATTCATCTATGTGTTACTCTAGTGATGTTATTAAAGTACTCTATTCCTCCTCCACGGTGTAATGGTGACAAGTGTGTGCATCGTGTAGTACTTGGCGTAGGTTATGATTGTAATCTCTTGTAGATTATGAAGTTAATTATTGCTATGATAGTATTGATGTGATCTATTCCTCCTTCATAGTGTGATGGTGACAGTGTGCATGCTATGTTAGTACTTGGTGTAATTGCAATGATCTATCATGCACTCTAAGGTTATTTAAATATGAACATTGAATGTTGTGGAGCTTGTTAACTCCGGCATTGAGGTGCTCTTGTAGCCCTACGCAATTAGTGGTGTTCATCATCCAACAAAAGAGTGTAGAGTGGTTTTATTATGTGATCAATGTTGAGAGTGTCCACTAGTGAAAGTATGATCCCTAGGCCTTGCTTCTAAGCATCGAAACTCCGTTTATTTATCGTTCGTTGCATGTTTACTCGCTGCCATATTTTATTCAGATTGTTATTACCACTCATATCCATCCATATTACTTGTATTTCACCATCTCTTCGTCGAACTAGTGCACCTATACATCCGACAAGTGTATTAGGTGTGTTGGGGACACAAGAGACTTCTTGTATCGTGATTGCATGGTTGCTTGAGAGGGATATCTTTGACCTCTTCCTCCCCGAGTTCGATAAACCTTGGGTGATCCACTTAAGGGAAACTTGCTGCTGTTCTACAAACCTCTGCTCTTGGAGGCCCAACACTGTCTACAAGAATAGAAGCACCCGTAGACATCAGTGGCAAACTGGGTATTTAGTATACATAGAGGGTGAAAGCTAGCCGCCCACAGAGAGAGAGGGTGGTGGCCCCGATCAGAGAGAGAAAGGGGTTATCATGCCCGTTAGATCATACGATCAACGGTCGGCGAACACGATCCGCGTGACAAGGCTTAGACCAATCAGGGCAAGGTTGGGTGTCCCCTGTGAGAATTTGTGAAGGGAGAGGGAAAAACTGAGTAGTATCAAGAAACCAAGGGCACGTTAGTAGTAAACAGACTAAGGGATTCAAATGTGAGATTTAAAAATGGAAAATGCGTGTTTTGTACAATGAAACACATCTTGGCCTACCTCAAACTATTTGCAATACAAATATACATGAGTGTGAAAATTGTGGCCTCATTCAGACAAAGTATGTTTTGGGGAAAGCTGTTTTGGGAAGGGCTTATTGTGGAAAATCATGCACCTTCATAGCTACTAGGTGATTTGAGAAGTGGAAATTTGTGGTAAAACTTTATTTATCTATGATTGTTATGGTTTCCAACGTGGCAGATCGCGTAAGAAGACTCCATGAGTAAGTGCCACTATGGTTTTATCTTTTTTGGAATTTTTTGCGCATGAAATGACTCAATTAGATAGCTTAATCCCATTTGTTGACTCTCTGTTGACCAGCCACTTGAGGGTAAAACTGAGTATATTGCACTAGTATTAGCACTCAAGGGGAAAACTGAGCACACAAAAAATGTTAGTATAAGACTCGAGGGTATACCTGAGTATATCTAAATTTCGAGGGTTAGACTCGAGGACGCGTGTTGCGGTGCAGAAGTGGAAGACATGCAATTCTTGACGCGTAGGACGCGGGTCGTGGTGCATAAGTTGAAGACGTGCAATCATGGACGCGTGTCGCGGTGCAGAAGTCGAAGACGTGCAGACGTGCAGTCGTGCACACATAGGACGCTGGTCGCATTTAGGACCCCTCGCCTTTATAGATGCATCTCCCTGTTCGCCTCCTCGCACTATCACTGTCACTCTCACTCCCTCACGCAACGCCGCCTCTCACGTCCCATCATCTTCTCCAAAGCAAAAAAAAAACCTCTCCCTCTCCTCTACTGGCGATGGACAAGGAGAATGTGAATCCGTCTTCCGTCGTCGACGTTGTCCCCTCTAAGCACGGCGCCTCCGTCTTCGACGCCATCCCCTCTATGGCCGTCGCCGCCGCCGGTGCATTGGCGGCTCCCGCCGGTGCATCGGAGGCTGTCGCCGGTGCATCGGAGGCTGCCGCCGGTGGCGGTCAGATCCCGCCAGAATGGGACCCCTACGAGGAGGTGTCGTACGACTGTCCGGTGAACCCCTATGACACGTGCATGGAAGACCCTTGGAACAAGGTAACTACGGTTTGCTCCCTTGTTGTTCCCCTTCCCTTCCTTTTTCAACCCTATTTTTGCTCGTTCTCTCGTAACTATTAGTGCCGATATGTAGGTAAGATGAGTATTGGGTTAATATTTGCGCCGATTTTATTCTATTTTGATTTGATCCCTTCTTGATTTATGCAAGTAATCATGGAATCTCAATCAGTTAAGATTTGGGGTTCGGTTCGGTTAATTTATGCAAGTAATCATGTGATCTCAATCAGTTAAGATTTGGGGTTAAGATTCGGGGTTCGGCCGTTGGGTTAATTTATTTAGATCTGGAATTTGTTTCTTTTCCTATAATGAATCATTGGGCACAAATTTGTACAGGGCGGGTTCAGCGAACCATTGTTGTGTACAAATCTGTTATGCATGAGCTTTGGTTCGCTAACCCCGTCCCTGTAGATATATAATTGTGTTCAATCTAACTGAGGTTGCCTCTGTTTTTCCTAAGTTTGTTATGTTGCAACTCATTCACTTATATTTTCCGGTTGATATGGATCAGGTGTCTGGCAGCAACGTCGGCAGCGACGAGGAGGAACAGCACACCAAGGCTCGGTAGGTGCTGCGGAAGCTGCAGGTCGGCCAGTTCGCCTCCTACTTCGCCAAAAATGTCTACAAGTGCCCCTTCTGCACTAGGAGACTCGGCGGCACCGACTTCAACTGCCTCCTCACGCATGCCGAGGACATCGGAAGGACCTTCCCCAAGGTCGGCGCGACAGTGAACGTCTACTCCTTCCGTGCAAAGCACAAGGTGCTCGGCATTCACCTCCGCAACTTCCAGCGGTGGAGATCATCGTCGGGCGCATGCCTCCGATCAATCCCAAGGTTCCCAAGATCACGGGACAGGGGAGCAAGAACTGGAGGAGGAGCCAGATGGAGTAGGCGGAGTCCAGGACGTGTGATGCTGTTGCAAAGCAGCTTTTTATTTTGTTGTTGTTAATATGTTGGTGTTGTGGAGAACCTAAGAACCTTATTTTGGCTGCTGTATGCAGCTTATTATCTACCTATTGTCTATCCTATTCTACTATACTTGATTGTTTAGATGTTTTTAGAGTGGACTGCATTCAAACTAAAAAGAGTGAACCTACACACTAAAACCTAGACTAGATACAAACTAAAGTAGATGAATTAAAGAAAAAAACCAAAACATCTTATATACATGCACGGAGGGGGTACATATGAACCAAGATTGGTGAGGTCATTAATATGGACCAGAGGGAGTACTAGATTTGCTGCCATATTGGGCAAAAAACGAGGGCCAAAAGGCACAAATAATTGAAGAAAGACAGAATGGAAACTTCTCTAGATTTGATAATAAAAAAAAGACAGAGAGAAAGAGGGGGAAAAGGTGCTCTTAAAAAGGGATGCCAATTTGGGCCGAGAGAGACAAAACCCAGCTCCTGCTCATGTACAACCAAACGCGGTCTCGTCATGTCCCACGTGGTCCCTTTCTACCAGCCCACGCGACGCGGCCCCACATGTCAGCACAGAACGGTCAATTAAACGGGAATCCTACCGTCTGAGCTCCTTCTGCGGGTTTCAGACAAGGGCTTGGGAAAAACTGAAGAAAAACTAAGGAGCTGGGAAAAACTGAGTACAACTAAGGAACTGAGGGCACGAAAATAGAAAGCCCATAAGATTAATTCAAAGTACATAGAAGAAAGATTTCAATATGAAAACGTCAAAAAAATGTTCTTGTCGTGTGGAGTTTTATCAAGACTTGACGATCAAAGAGTAAAAACACATGATTAATTTTAAATCATGAATGGCATGATTTGTATACAACCAGATGTGCTATGATCGTGCTACAAGCATATACCAGAGTGATGATCACTGGACACCAGTAACAGTATCCCTAAGTGCTTTAGAAGAACCCAGGATCTAGTTTTATATGCAGTAATGAAAAACAAATCGTTGTGAGATGTTACAATGATAAGAAGTGAGTTAAGCTCACTTGTCTAGGGAAGTGGATGTACAACCCAGCCACCAAGGTTCAAGTCTCCATGGACGCATATTTGGGTTCTTACTATTTACAAAACATTGTAGGGGCTTCCCCTACCGTATTCTTTTCCAAGAAAAGATGTTACGCTGATGCTAGCAAGTTTGGTTACATATACAAATGGATTTCAATCTTAATTACACTAAGTGTTTATTGAAAGGTACACTGTGGGCTAGAACAAGTCTATGTTGGATTTAGAGGAGTTTTAAAACTTAAGCATTGTGACGGATTCTACAAACGAAGGCTAAGTATATCACGGTTTTGGAAATGACTAAAGAAAGGTGTTTAAGTCAAGAAGTTCCTTTCGAAATTGGTGTAGTTTCGAGAGTGTTAGAACTGTGAAGCTATATTGAGTGCGATAATATTGGTAACATATTTAAGATCGAGGAATTAAAGTTCCATGGTAATACCAAACATATATAGTGTCAACTCATTTGAAATGGGTGATCCGTGGAGACGCAAATGAATTGCAAAATGCATACGGTTTTGAACATGTCAGATCCATTGACTATAACCTCTCCCAAGAGAAAAACATGATCAACACAAGAAGACCATGGGTGTTAGATCTTTACAGATGTGTTGACTCTAGTGCAAGTGAGAGATTGTTCACAAAATACCATAGAGGCAATAATAATATAGTTAGTATCATGTTTCACTGTTCATTTTAATTTTCTATATTCCATGCTAGAATTGTATTAAGCAAAAACATTAATACTTGTGTGGTTTGTAGGCAGAACCGTGTCATTAAGCCTCTATTAGAGTAGTTTGTTGGTTAATGATGGTTAAGGTTTCCTAACCATAGACATTCGTTGTCAATTAGCAACAGGAACATGTCATTAGGAGAATGACATGATGAAGAAGACCTCATTAAGCAAAGCAATATGATCCTAGCAATGTTTAATTGTTGTATCTTTCCTATGTCAAATATACCAATCCTTAAACCATGATATTATGCTACTCCCTAGTACCGAGAGAATACTTTGCGGGCATCAAACGTCACTTCATGATTGGGTGATCATAAAGGTGTCTTTGGGCATCTCAGAAAGTGCTTGTTGGGTGGTATGTATAAAGAGTGGGATTTGTGCATCCTCGTAGCGGATAGATATACTCAGTGCCCACTCTGGTAATACACACGGTTGGAAGCACTTGTCTATTGATTTAGTCACATTTAGTCACATAGTTAGGAGTCAAGAGTACTTGATGCAAACGAGATTAAACTAGGTATGATGATACCTTCGATCGAATCTCGAGCAAGTAAAATATCACGAGACAAAGGGAATGGAATATGGGATTGTTTGACTCCTTGACATCTTGGTTCAACCGATAAAGATCTTCGTTTAATGTGTGGAAATCATTATGGACATACAGGTCCCGCTGTTAATTATTAATCGAAGAGATGTCTCGATCATGTCCACATATTCTCAAACCCGTAGGGTCACGCACTTAACGCTCAATATCGCTAGGGTAGAAATGAGATATTCATGATGGTGATAGCGATGGTTTTTTGGAATTTTGTATGGGATCCAGGACATCTTGAGGAGCTTCAGAATGATCCGGAGAATAAGATTCATAAATGGGATAGCATTTTTGGGTTCTGGAAAAAGTTCAGGATTTTTGGTATCATTTCAGAGAAGACCTAGAAGGTTCTGGAGGGTCCACCAGAGGGCCCACACCTCTCGAGGGATCCACATGGACCAATCGGTGGATCACAGGCCTACATGGGACTGGGAAACTAGCCCCAAATGGCCCATGCGGCTGGCCCAAGAGGAAACTCTTCAAAAAAGGGGAGATCAACTTGGGGGCATGTTTTCTCCCTCCCCTTTGGTGGCCGGCCCTGGGGCTTGGAGGAGGGGCCAAGGTGCCCCCTGCCCCTATATAAATGGAGGAGGCACAGGGAGCAGGGTCACTTCAGCCCTAGCCGGCCATACCCCATGATGTCTCTCTCTTCCTCATCCTCCTCTCTGGCATGTAGGTGAAACCCTACCCGTGTAGCTCTCCACCATAGACACCACTGTTGTCACTGGTTGTAGATCCCATCTATCTCTCCACCATACTTGTTGGATTAAGAAGGAGGATACAATAGTGTAATGCACGTGTGCATAACTCAGAGGCGTCGCTCGTTGCGGTGCTGATCGGATTGGATCGCAGAGAGAACGACTACATCGATTGTGTTGAATACGCTTCCGTGTTGCAATCTACGAGGGTATGTATATGTCATATTCCTCGTTGGTTGCATATTATTACATTATATCTTGGATCTTCCTAGGTTGGATCTCGGTTTTGTTCGCATCTCGTAGGAAATTTTTTGTTGTCTATGTTGTGAATCCCATCACATTCGCCCGGATCCACGTGGCAGCGACCCATTGTTGCATCACCTCTTGCTTCATCATTAACACTAGCCGCCCGTCTGCTACATCTCCACTAATGAAGGCAGCGTTCCGATACTTTTTAATGTCGATTATCGCGCCCCCTTCCCATACCAGCCTATCTTCCACTTCCAGCAATACCCACAAACCCTAGCTCCCCCATTGCAGGAAGAAATAGAGAAGAAGGACGGCAGCAACGACCATGAGGTCGGGTCCTCTTTGGGGCGTCATCGTCGCGCGTCACAATCGCCTCCATGCAGCTGCACCTATGTGAGCATTGAGGTGGCCTACGCCGTGTGGGAGGTCAAGCGGCATGTGCCATGACCGGGTGTGCACCTCCCTGGTGGGTGGGAATTAAACTAGGCAAGTGTTCCGATGCCTCCTGTGCCGACAGAAGAGTCGGGTCGCCACGCATCAGGTATCTCTCTGGCCCCAGCTAGCCCCGTTCCATCCATGGTCATTGTGAAGCGCATGCGCAGCTCCTGCGCTAGTGCAGACGTGGCGTGGTTGGCATGCTCTATCACCAGCGCCTAGGCCACCTGCGCCGGAGCCGCCGGTGTATTGGCCAACGGCTCTTGTGCAACCGTGGTTGTGGTCATCGTTGGTGGTCATCATCATTGATCACGATGATGCTTAGGCCACGAGGACATCGTAGTTAGCTTGGGTTTGCATTTAGTTTATCTAATTTTATTTTATTATGTCCTTTTTCTTTTTTTGGTCATATGTTAATTGTTTTTAATATGCGATAAATTATTAAAAATATGTACCATCGCTGGGTTCACCTCCTGCCCAAATGTAACAAGGGACAACACAACTTCATTTCCAATTTGCGGGCCGCCCAATCGAATCAAAACGAACACATTTGGTGTCTGAAACGTGTCTTAAACCCGTTGAAAATGTCGTAACAAAACCTAGAAAATTCATTGGAAATCGTTAAGTTCAAAAGAGCCCTCAATTTTCACGTCGAAATAGAAAGAAAGAAAAAAAACTGTTGTTACCACCAGAGTGAAGGGAAGGAAAAGCAAGAGGCATGGGCTGCACGACGGTAAAGCCGGGCATCGCATCACTGACATATGCATGCCGTAGGTGCGTGTGTCCCCCATTTCCCCGTCAGGTCTCCATTGACGGGTACACATCAGCTTCACCCTTTTGACAACAGGGGTCCTTCCACCACGGGCAAATCCGAGCTTGTCGCGAAGCAGACTCCCGTTCCCGTCACAGCTCACAAGGAGTAAAACGGAGCAGTAAATCCTGTGTAGGGGTCTAGGGGAACGTACTGGGTAAGCTGTAGCACTGTTGCCTGTTGGTCTAGTGCGTCGAGAGGACGGCGGAAGTATGCAGTGGGAGATGACAAGTGCATGGGCACAAGGACAGGGCGAGAGAGAGAGAAGGGCTATCGGCGCCCGTGACTGCCCCTGGACTCCGCTCCGGTCTGGTCCCTGCACGGCGCCAAAAGCCGCAGCAGCAGCGCCCATCTCATCGCTTTCCCCTCGCTGCGCCTGCATGTGCGGCTTTTCCATTGTCCTCGTTCCCTCCCCGTAGACCGGGTGGGATTTTCCTGGATTACTCTTTTTTTTTCGAAAACATATAGTTGTATAGCAATAACCCGTACAGGATAGTGAATGAAGTTTTTATTTGATCAATCGGATTCAAAGGAATCTGGTGATAGCCTGAATAGGCATCTAGAAAAGTCAACAGTTCACGGCCGGAAGTAGAGTCCATGACTTGATCTATGCGCGGCAGGGGGAAGGGGTTCTTCGGGCACACTGGGCCGCTCGAGATGCCCTTAGAGCATCTCCAGCCGCGTCCCCCAAACCGTCCCTCAAACCGCGCCGGATTGAGCGTTTGGGGGACGTGTTTTGTTCGTGCCGCCTTTGGGGGACGTCGCTCCCCGCCCGCGTCCCCCAAACGCCGCCCCCAAACATTTAAAATACTTTTTTTGAATTTTTTATTTCAATTTCCACAAACTAATACATAATTTGGAACGTGGTTTACACGAAAACACAGTTAGGCACATGGTTTTCCACAAACTAATACATAGTTTGAACCGTCGTGGACACAAATATAAAATTTTGCAAAGAAACTAAACCTAACTAGGCCGTGCATCGAAGGTTTCCTATGTTCGCTGCTAAGAAAGAACACTCGAGGGCACACCCAGTCACCTAAACTGGAAAATCCAACGGGAGGATGGTGCCCTTGTTGGCTCTACCGATGAGGCGAACATCCAGAAACCTCTGTGCACGTGTTCGCTGCAAAGAAAAGAACACTCAGTCGTCCTCCTCGTCGGTGATGTCGCCCTGGTAGTCCCGGCGGCACCGCGTCTCGTCGAAGACCTTGACGCTCATGTCCCTGTCGCCGAAGTAGGAGAACAGGAGGATGAAGCCGGCTTGGAGGCCGTGGTGCCGCGCGAACTTCTCCCAGCCGATGTTGAGGTACATCTTGTCGCGCGCGTCGTAGATCACGTCGACGATCCACCGGTAGTAGCTGCACGCAGCCTCCCGCAGATGCATCGTGCGCGGGAGATCGTCGCCGACGACGTAGTCGGCGAAGGAGTCCGGCAGCCTCTGGATGCCGCGCGGGTCGCCCTTGAGGACGAGGACGAACTCGAACCGCACGTCTGGTTCCACGTCCATCTCCGACGATGATGAAGCCGGCGGCGTGGAAGGCGACGGCGAGCGTTCAGCTCTGCCGCGGCCACGACCACGACCACGACCACGGCCGCGAGGTCGGCCTCCGCCTCTACCGGACATAGCGTCGAGTCTTGTTGAGATGGTGGCGGCTAGGGTTTGGGAGAGAGGCGCTAGGGTTTGTGTGTGAGAGGGACGATGAGAGGCGGCCCTTTTATAGGCCGGAGGGAGGCGGGGGAGCGGTGGCGCGCATTAACGCCGGCACGCGAGCTAGGCGCGACGGGACGCGCCGCCGCGTCGGCTGCGGGAACCGCACCGTCGGCTGCGAGAACCGCACCGCCAACAACTTCCGTCGCGAGGTAGGCGACGGTTAGGTTAAAAATTTATTGTGCCGCTGACGAGTCGGCCCCGCCACTCCCCGTCTCGCTTTTCGGTGTGTCCGGCGTCGCCGGTGCGTCCCCTGTGGGACAGGGACGGGCTCGGGGCGCCGGACACCGTATGGGGGCGCGCCGGACAAAAATGGGCTTTGGGGGACGCGGCTGGAACGGTTTTTTTGTCTGGCGCGCCCAAATCCCTTTGGGGGACGCTTTGGGGGACGCGGCTGGAGATGCTCTTAGATGTCACATATTTTTGAGAATATATGCGTTTTTTTAACAAGAGAATATATGCGTGGACTAAACCATTTCGAACACCAAGGGCGTGTTTGTTAGCATGGCCTAATTTGGGGCTTAGTGGGGTCATCCTTCGAAACGAGGCATGGGCTAACTTTGGCGATTTTTTTGGTTGCTTGTGATGCATGGATTGGGTCAGAAGGCTCCTGGTGTTTGATTGGTTGTGGCCAAGCCCAAATCGCGATGGCGATGAGATATCGCTTGTTTGGTACCATCCAGAAAAAGGTTGTGTAACCACTTCTCTGTATTGATGACCTTACCATACTATTACCGTCATCACAGACAATGGCAGCTCATACACAGAGTACCTAGCTAATATGATTGCCAGTTCATAAGCATAATCCCTAGCTACTATGAATAGGAGTTTAACATAACAGTACAATGTTAATCGAAAGGATAATTCATTAGAGGGGAATCAAAGTGAAGTTCACGAAAAGGGGGTCGAGGGTAGTTTCTTCTTCGGCTTCATCATCTTCTTCTTCTTTTCTACTTCTCATATTTTAGTTTGTCCTCCGGCCTCCCACATTGCATCTGCCCACTCGAGCCTCTTGTTTTTCCAGGCTTTATTGTCGCCTATTTCAAAAACTAGGGCTCATCTCAACTTCATCGGGCACAACACGTACTTGGAAGTACTCGTCCTCGCTCCAACCTAAGATCCAATTTTGAATAATGCAGCAAGCAAGAACCCGCTTCATTTGAGCGTTGTAAGTGTGGAAAGGTTTCTCGTCAGGGATCTTAAATCTATTATTCAAAGCAGCAAAAACCCTCTCAATGGTGACTCTAAGGCTTGCGTGTCTCAGATTAAGGTGGTACCTTGTTTTCCTCAAGGGTGGTACAATCTCACGTCGACATGCATATCCAGCATCTCCTAGTTGAACTTACCATCAGGAATTTGTAACCCATCAAGCATGGACAAGCCATCGGCCAGGATGACTGCATCATGAGTTGAACCCTCCAAACCAAACAAGCACATATGTGAACCTCAGATCAAAATCCACAGCATCGCGGGCATTTTGGCTAGCGTAGTGCTTCCTTCCCCATAATGTTGAAGACTGTGCTTTGGGCACCCTTGTTGTCACATGAGTACCATCGATAGCTCCAATACAATCATGTGAAAAATGAATAGATAGTAACGTTTGTGATCATAGGATGTTGATGCATGTAAACTTTGTAGTTTATTGATACATATTCTCACATATTTGTAACATATATGATGTTATGTCCATGTTTTACATTGATTTATTGGGATTTACCAATGATCCCCTTTATTTGGGTTATAACTCTACAGGACAGAAAAATCCTATTTTGTGTATTTTTTTACTTTCAGGGACCTAAACAGAGTCAAATTGAGATAGGACTTCGGGGATGCCAATATTTCACCAACATAAGCATCTGGAGCACTTGGATCTCACTAGGAGGGCCTGGAGGCCCAAAAGAGGGCAAGTGGCGCGCCCAGTAAGGGTGGGTGCGCCACCTTGACTCTTTTGAGCCTCGGTCATCCATTTCGTCTGATTCTTTCGCCAATCGACTTCATTTGACCTAAATACTACTATATATATGACCCTCCTAGGTTTCCCTCAAGGGGACCGTAGAAACACTGAATCACCAAAATAGAGGCTGAAGCAGCGAAGATTGGAGGGGAAACTCCACCGTAGCCGCCTTCGGAGGGATCTCTACCTTCTCCATCATCTTCCACATCAATACCATGATGAAGGGGGAGTATTCCACCCCTAAACTATGGGTTTGTGGCAGTAGATTGATCTATTTCTCTCCTTTTCTTCATAGATCTTAGTAGCACATGAGCTGTCCAACATGATTATGGTCATATATGTAATTCCTATGTGGAGGATCTTTATTCTATGAAACTGATATGTTAGATTGGAATTTATTATGTGTAAGTTGTATTGATAGATGCATATCATGTACCCCGTTCCTAAGTACTTGTTCTGATCCAACTTGTATGCAAGAACATGTGCGGGGAGAAGTGTGTATTAGATGGAGTAGAATGGTTTTAGTGATTGAATAGTGACAACAAATTCATGATCTATTATGGTTTTACTTTTTCCTTTGCTGCCCCACTAGGGATAAAGTGAATGCATGTTCTATGTTTATCATGTGACAATAGTGATAATCTTGTTTGTTCAAGGTAGCATATTTGATATTCAAACATCATGTCAAAATACTTAAGGCTATGCTCTGTTAATTCTTAATAAAAGATTGCTTGAATTTTTCCCTTTCTTGTGGAGTATAAGAGAGATGTTGCATCATATCTATGTTAGGACGTGATGCCCATATGAATGCTTATAAAACACATATTGAAGTTCCACCAATATTATATCATTGATGAATTGTTAGTATCCACTACAACTTAGAAAAAGAGTAGACAAGTGAACCCATGAACCTCGGTCCAATTTTAATCATATGAAACACCTTGATTTCCACTGCTTTTATCTTACTTTATACTTGCAACAATATTTTAATCCAAAAATATAAAAATACTTTATTTACTTGAACACACTCAAAACCCCAAAACAACTATCGCTTTACTGCTTTTATTAATTTGCATAGTTTATTTGCTTTACTTTACTTTCGTTACCTCTTTTATCTACAATAACTAATACGAAACCTTGTGCTTGAAAACCACATGGTGGAGTTTGGGGTACAAGGCAAAACTTTGCTTTGCATGATTGCTGGAAGAAGAGAAAGAGGATATAACTTGAAGCCAATTCCCCGAGAGTTCGATATAAACCCTCGAGTCACCCTTGTGGGGGAAAAATGCTTGCTACGACACTCTGCGCTTGGAGTCCCAACGATTTGACGATATACGAGCGAGCATCATCAAGACAAATTTTCTGGTGCCCTTGCCGCGGAATTGGAAGAGCATCTCACAACGAAGAAGGAGGTAGCACCAAGATTCAAGCTACCACATACCTTATATACCACTTGAAACAAGTAAGTAAGCCTAACTATATGGCTATGGCTATGAAGAAAGCTCTTTAAGGGAGGCAATCCCAGATGTTTTTGTCCATAAATAGATATCTTAGATTTGTCTAAATATAAATGTAGTAGGATCAGTATTATTTTTCTTTCACAAGTCTTAGGTACTTGCACTTTACCTCTATCTACTATGTCTATCGACTATCACTGTCTACTCTCTCCTCCGTCATCTCAAATTTCTCTATTTGTCTCGTGTGCATCATTCATGGCTACCTTTTGCAAAGTCCTCGAATTTTAAGATCCTTTAAGAATATCGGTACGTCGTGTCTCAATCATGTGCTTCCGCTATTTCTCCATTTTCAAGTTCCTGCCATCTAGAAAATATAGAGGAACAGTTGACATGCATTTTTTTCCAATGATTCATTCTTAGGATTAGCACAGGAATATCGGTACGTTGTGTCTCAATCTTGTGTTCCCGCCATTCCTCCATTTTCAAATCCTGTCATCTAAAAGATATAGAAGAAGAGTATATATGTTTTCTATTTTCCAGTGATTCACTCTTAGGATTAGCACCCCACTCCCCCGTACAATTTCCAACAAAGAAATAACTATCCTCTATCCCAACTTATAAGTAGGCATTGTTGAATTTATTCACCGTGTTCCATTTCCATTGTATATGTATGCATGATATGGAGCAGTACTCCAACCTATCTACATATGTACGCTCCTCCCTTGTACTGACAGTGTGATGTGGTTTTTCCATAGCCATATAACTCGTAACCGAGACCCCCAACAGGGTCATCCTATTGCCAATTCCATGGGCATCAAAAGGAGCATTATGGTCGAGGCGATGATGTCAGACACACCCATAGATCACACCTTGTGGAACCCGGATCAACATGCCCTCCACCCATGCACCTAGGAGGAGTCACCAAGTAGATTGTAGGACTCAGCGTGAGGAATGTCTTGCCTAGATCGACACGGATGTACATTGCGCCGGACAGGGACACACCCCCAGGTAGCGACTAGCATCAAGTCCATAAGCAACTACGGGAACTTTTCATGAGCATCCTCGACGGTTCAGGGAATAACGTTGTGGCATTGTCGCCACCTAGTCTGTGGCACTATCATGACCATTAAAACACCTCTAGTAGAAAAGGGGACATGTAGCATCAACGTTAGCTAATCAACGCAAACCAAGCGGTAAGGATGAGGAACATTCTAGCCCGACAAGGTGGATGTGGTGGAGATGATAAGGAAGCGGTGGCTAGGGTTTCGCCCGAGCAAACAAGAGTAAAAAGAAATGACACTTTTTTGCAAGAATTGTGGTTGTATACATTGATAGATCAGCTCACAACAATATAGATTATTGTCAAGGCTTTCTTTTGGATTGGAGAATAGAAAACATAGTAATAGGGAGAACATTCAATTTGATTGTAATACAAAGTGCAGAATAGAGGTTTGATAAACACGTTCAAATTGCAAAAACTGCCCTGAAAAAATAGAGAAAACATGAAAACTTTAATCACACGCAAACAGCCCACAGATACTGAATTGGCAACACATATCAGGGCCATCTTCTGGTGTATGCCATGCTATAAAGCTTCCAAATTGGCAATTACATTCTCAGTTTTACGAATAGTGGAACCAAAACAACCACAGAATTACTCGCAGAACTCAATGTAACGACACCATGGAGGCTAGTTACAGGCTCTTTGGGTGTCTATGCATCAAGTAACAACACCTGGCTGGTAAAGATGTCAAGGATTAGCTACGGTATACTAGTATTTATCACCAAACTGAGATCCATTACAACCAGATCACTGAGTCGAGCATACAGCATGCAGTTATATATGCATGACGGTGGCATCACTTTTCACTTGTTCTGCTCGACTCTTCCCAGGATCAAGTACTAATTAAAACGACTGGTATTATTTATACTACTACTGAAAGGCCTAGAGCTAAAGACAACCTAGGACTGACTTGTTTCCTTTCTTAATCTGTTGCTGTTGTTGTTGAGTTGCTGCTGTCCCTCTCTCTGAACTGAAGATACACCTAGACTTTGTTAAAGTTTTTTCCTTTGTTTTCTACTTCCACTTGATGGGGTCATGACCTGCATAATAAAAAAAAGCATCACAGACATCAGGGAGGGTAATTTTCCTATCATATCCATCCGTCATGATTGAGTGAATGATTGTTACAGGGTTGCTGTTGACACTTACCCTTAGCTGATGTGATGAGGGCCCTTTTCCTGCTCTATTCACAGCCCAATGGCTCCATGCCCAGATGAGAACCTGAAGAAGAAAGACAAGTACACAAGCAAAACATCTCACATGACTGCAACAATTTACTAAAAATCACATAAATGTAAGAAGGGCACTTGCTAATGCAGCTAATGATGTTCTATTAACATGGGACTGAACTAACTGAAGTGAGGTCTTGAAGGTTTGTTTGATTTGATCACCTGGGCACTTGGGAGAAGCAAGAGCTGTAGAGAGGTTTAGCAGAGGGGAACAGAGACAAGGCCACCGGGTGGGAGCTGCTGATGCTACCAGTGTGAGCTGTCTGCTGCTCAGCAGCAGCAGCACTGGTGGGGGAAGCAAAGGGGCTATCAGGCAGGTTGTGCTCCATGCCACTACAATTCAAACAGCAAGAGACGCACATACACACATCAATCAACCAACCACGGATAGGGTAGAGCCCCACATAAAAAGAACAAGTAACTGCTTAACACTTGAGACTAGTCATTAAGTGGGGTCCCTCTCCGCCCCTTCTAAGTACTAGTACTAATCAAGAGAGACTGATTAGCACCCTAGCTAAAAGCCTATATAGCTCTACTCCCTTTTGCAGTGGCTTTTGAAAGCAAATTTTGTTAGGATAAAGAAAATGATGTGATTAGCATATACTACTGTGTATGCATAGTATATGCATGTTGTAATACTGAACTTGCCAAATTTGATGACTAGATGATTTGATTAGCACTTTTACTTGATGCATGATATTTCCTCTGTTTCAAAAGAAGTGTCAGCTGATTTATCTAGATAGCTAGATATGGCTAGATAAGGATATTTCTGAACATTGCAATGCGTGTAGATATACTGTATGTAGACAAGCTGCGACACAAGCGAGGTAGTACATGTTATAGTATGGTCTTCAAAATTTACATGTTTTTATTTAAAAAATGCATTTCGAATATCGCGCAGACATCCAACCGAGGGGTGCCATTTAATAATAAAATAATTTAGGATTACAGATATCCTGGAGTATTACCTTTCTTGGTATCCACAAACAACATTGGTTGCAGCTGCTGCACCAGGACCAGATTCCCTCCTCCCCTCTTCCCCAGAGTTGACTGCCTGCTTGGGACTGCCACCATTGCCATCACCACCACCCTCCTCCTCCTCATACTGCTGCTCCTGCCTCCCGTCTTTACCAATGGCAGAAGCAGCAGCAGCAGATGTGCCCATGACAAGGCCAGTGCTGTTATCTGCAAACATGCAAGTCATGATGATGAATGAGCTTTGATGAACACAGCGCATTTGCAGGAAGAACGTATCAAGACCACGCTCCAAGAACTGAACCTTGAATGTTGTTCTCGAAATGGTGCACGCCATTGCCGTTGGCATTGAAGCAGCCGTCATTGCCGTCGCCTGGCGAGCCCACGGGGGAGCCGAGGAGGTGGTGGCCCCTGCTCTTGAGATCGAGCAGCTGCATCCCCATGAACCGGCGGTTCTGGAGCTCGATGGCACGCTGCAGCTCCGCCGACTCCTGCTGCTCCTCCAGCTTCCTCCTCAGGAAGGCCGCCTCGTGGCCGGCCATGCTCCCGTATAGCATCCTCTGCCCTGGCAATGGCAATGAAGAGCTCGTTAGAACACAAATCCACGACGAAAATGCACTAATTCATTAGGTAGGACGGTTCAGATGCTCACCGATCTGCGGCTGCTGGAGGTCGAAGGGATCCCTGGAGTCGAGCAGGCCGGCGGCGGCGAAGTCGCGGTGGTGAGGAGAGATGCCTCCGCTGTGCCTGAACCTGTCAGGGACCTTGCCCTTCTCCTTGTAGGGCTTGACGAGGACCCTGGCGTCGCAGACGAAGTGCGGGTTGCCCTTGGCGAGGACGAGGCGCACCGTCTCCGGGTAGAGGAAGGAGACGAAGCCGAACATGCGTTTCGGCTGGTGCGGGATGCGCACGTCCTGCACCGGCCCGTACATGCTGCTCGCCCGAGTACCGATCGCCATTAGAGCGGAACAGAGAGGTCGAATACGCAGCAAAGGCGGCGTTTTGCGTACCTGAAGTAGCTGGACACGTCCTCTTCGGTGAAGCTGGAGTCGGCGGGGAAGGTGAGGTAGATCTGCCGCGCGCCGTGGCTGTTGGAGAGGTCGGCGCGGTCCATCCGGGGCGAGCGGAGGGCGAACCTGTGCATGTCGTCGCCGGCGGCGAGCAGCATGGCCGCCGCCCTGGAGCAGGAAGTATCGTCAGTAATCCGCACGGCAAAATGACAAGAGAAAAATGGAATCTTTGATTGTGGGGATTAAAAAGGTGTCACCTTTGGGACTCGCTCTGCTGCTGCTGCTGCTGCTGGAGGAGGAAGCCGAGGCCTTTGGGCGGAGACGGCGAGAAGGCGAAGGCGGGGGGCATCATCTGCGCCCGCGCGGCGGCGACAGCGGCGGCCTTGGCGCGCATGACGGCCATCTCCTGCTCGGCGACGTCGTCGGGGAGACCGTGCAGGAAGCGGCAGGCGGAGCCGTTCTTGCAGAACCCCCGCGCGAAGTACTGGCACGGCTTCCACCCGCCGTCGGCGTCGCTGAGCGAGTAGCTCCGGCGGTGGCCGCCGCTGGTCGGGGACCAGCAGCCGTACCCCTCGTCGGGGTAGAACGGGTCGCTGGCGGCGGAGAAGGGGTGGCCGGCGTCGCCATCGCCGGGCGCCATAGCCCAGGAGGCGGGCGGGGAGGAGGGGTTGGTGCGGGCGAGGAGGTCGGCGCGCTCCCTGGCGACGACGGAGTGGAGGAGGTGCTCGGGGCCGAAGGCGAGGCGGATCATGTCCTCCTCGCTCTTGTCCTGGGTGAGCAGGGCGCCCATGATCTTGGAGGCGAGGTCCGGGTCGACGAGCTCCTGAACCCTGGCGAACACCACCTTGGTGGCCTCGTAGGCGTCCATGGCGGCTGCTTCTTGTGTTGGTTCGCCGCCTCGTGTTCTCTTGGCGCGGTGCGCTTTGATTTGTGGGAGGGGATGAGAAGGGAGGAGGGAGGTGAAAAGGGAGGAGTTACAGACGAGACGAGGAGCGAGAGGGGTACAGCTGTAAGTGGCACAGTGAATTAAATGTTTTGGAGCTTGGGGTGTAGTGTGGGTGTGGGGTACTGAAGGAAAGTGGAGTGTTCGAGTACCTCGTTTCAGTTTCCCTCCACAAGTATTTTCGGGAAATTTTGGACTGAACGGCTGGGTTTCCCTCCTTCCTAGCCTTTATGTTTTTTTTATTCTAAGGGCACGTGCAGCGCAAACGGATGCTGAGCCACTGGCCCGAAATGCGTCTGGTATCACTTACAACGGGGCAACGCATAGTGACCGGGCCATCCGTGGCGATGTAAGAGCATCTCCAGTCGCGTCCCCCAAAGCGTCTCCCAAAGGGATTTGGGGCGCGCCGGACCAAAAATGCGTTCCAGCCGCGTCCCCCAAAGCCCATTTTTGTCTGGCGCGCCCCGATACGGTGTCCGGCGCCCCGAGCCCGTCCCCGTCCCACAGGGGACGCACCGGGGACGCCGGACACACCGCAGCGAGGCGGGGAGTGGCGGGGCTGACCCGTCGGCGGCACAATTGATTCTAACCCGGCCGTCGCCTACCTCGCGACGGAAGTTATTGGCGCGCGGCGACGGTGCGGTTCCGCGGCGACGGTGCGGTTCCCACGAGAGGGCGCGGCGACGCGTCTGTCGCGCCTAGCTACGTGTGCCGGCGTTAATGAGCGCCACCGCTCATCCGCCTCCCTCCGGCCTATAAAAGGGGCGCCTCTCATCGTCCCTCTCACACACAAACCCTAGCGCCTCTCTCCCAAACCCTAACCGCCACCATCTCTCAACAAGACTCGACGCTATGTCTGGTAGAGGCGGAGGCCGACCTCGCGGCCGCGGCCGTGGTCGTGGACGTGGCCGCGGCATAGCTGAACGCTCGCCGTCGCCTCCCACGCCGTCGTCTTCATCGTCGGAGATGGACGTGGAGCCAGACGTGCTGTTCGAGTTCGTCCTCGTCCTCAAGGGCGACCCGCGCGGCATCCAGAGGCTGCCGGACTCCTTCACCGAGTACGTCGGCGGCGTACGCCCGCGCAAGATGCATCTGCGGGAGCATTCGTGCGGCTACTACCGGTGGATCGTCGACGCGATCTATGACGCGCGCGGCAAGATGTACCTCAACATCGGCTGGGAGAAGTTCGCGCGCCACCACGGCCTCCAAGCCGGCTTCATCCTCGTGTTCTCCTACTTCGGCAACGGGGACATGAGCGTCAAGGTCTTCGACGAGAGGCGCCGCCGCGGGACTACCTCGGCGACGGGGACTCCCACGACGACGGCAGACCGACGAGGAGGACGGCCGAGTGTTGTTTCTTCGCGGCGAATACGTGCACGGAGGTTTACGCTGTTCGCCTCATCGGTAGAACCAACAAGGGCACCATCCTCCCGCTGGATTTTCCGGTTTAGGTGATCTGGGTGTGCCCTCGAGTGTTCTTTCTTAGCAGCGAACACAGAAAACCTTCGATGCACGGCCTAGTTAGGTTTAGTTTTTTTGCAATATTTTATATTTGTGTCCACCATGGTTCAAACTATGTATTAGTTTATGGAAAACCATGTTCCTAACTATGTCTTCGTGTAAACCACGTTCCCAATTATGTATTAGTTTGTGGAAATTGAAATAAAAATACCAAAAAAATATTTTTATTGTTTGGGGGCGGCGTTTGGGTGACGCGGCTGGGGAGCGACGTCCCCCAAACGCGGCACGAACAAAACACGTCCCCCAAACGCTCAATCCGGCGCGGTTTGGGGGACGCTTTGGGGGACGCGACTGGAGATGCTCTAAATCTGGCCCAAATATGCGCCTCGGATGCGTCTCTGCGGACGCTGCGCGGACGCGCAAAGTGTCTGCTCGCGTCTGGCGGACGTTTCGTCTGGTCCGCCTGCCAGTGACCCAGCGTCGATGCATCTTCTCCGCCAGTATGCGGCGCCGAGGCGTCTCTTCGCAAACTTCTTGCCCATGTTGTTGGCGGTTGGATACTTTATGCCAGCAACCTTGAGATTTCTTCGCGTGAACGGACAACCTTTAGAGGGTAGGGAGGTCTTTCTTCTTACTTTACTAGTAGTAGGCATGTCGAAGTTCTTGTCGAATTCCTCCTCGATATTCAGATAACCGTTCTTGTTCAAGTCTTCCTCGGTGGCGTCTCGTTGCATTCCTATGATGCTCCTCTTAACCCTCCTCACGACAACACTGCTAGGCCTCGACGAGCAGGTGATGAAGAAGCATTTTTCAACTTGGTTACCGAGTACACAAGCATGGCTCATTTTTCGCGGATGCGTTCTTTGATTTGGCATCGGGTATAACCATGGTGGTGAAATACCGGTCTTCTTTTTCGACCTTCTTGGCCCATCTCACATGGAACATTGGCATCGTCTCTCCACAGTAATTAAGCTTCCATATCTCCTCGATCCTTTCGAAAAATCTTTCCTTGACATTAGTCTTGTCATCGGCGTATGATAGCATAGTTACTCCTGAGTTTTGATTTTCACTATTCCTGTCTTTTTCCTCGGTGTAGAATCTGTAACCGTTGATGTCGTACCCCTGATAGGTTCTTACGTTATGCTCGGGGCCCTGTGATAAGGTGTATATGAGTTTTTTATCTTCCGTAGAAGGCCTTTTCTTTGTGCTTGAAACAGTTGAGTTTGCTTCAACCAACGCATGAAGGTGGAGTTGTGCTCTTTGGTTACGTCTCCCATCTTCCTCGGTCGGCCTATATCGATGTAATTCTGCTCGATTACGCTTTTGTGCTCTTCCACCAAAGGTTCGGTCAATTTTAAGTGTTGTAGCGCGATCCGGTGAGCACTTTCAAAGTCGTCACATCGATTATTAATGCCGACAAGGACTGAGCGGTAGCCCTTGCAGTGATCGACTCCAGCGAGGTGCGTCCTGGTGGGCATACCAACATCCTGGTCATCCTTGGTGCTTAGGTAATTCTGGCAGAAGGAGATACACTCGTAGGTTAGAAACCCCTTGGCCATGCTTACGTCTGGACGGGCCCTGTTGCGAACATATCCTTTCATGACATCTTTCTGCCTTTCGAACGACATCATGTTGTGGAGGAAAGTCGGGCCGAGCTGCCTGATGTCATCAACGACATGGAGAAGGAGATGGACGCGTATATCACAGAATGCGGGCGGGAAGTAAATCTCGAGCTCGCATAGTATCACCACGATCTCATCCTGTAGCATCTTGAGCTGCCTCACGCCGATCGACTTCCTGGTGATAACGTCGAAAAAGTTGCAAAGGCCAAACAGCGTATCACGGACGTGCTCGTCCATTATCCCTCGGATCGCAACGGGAAGTATCTACGTCATGAGCACGTGAAAATCGTGAGACTTCATCCGGGTGAACCTCTTCTTCGTTACGTCCAGATATCTGCTTATATTCCCCGAGTAACCGTGAGGAACTTTCAATCCTAGGAGGCACCTGAAAAATTGCTCGAGCTCCTCCGGACTCGTTGTGAAGCAGGCAGCGCGAAGCTCCACCGCGTTCTTCTTAGCCCTTTTGCAGAGACGTTGAGTCCCTTCCGTCTGATCATCATCAGTATCGGGGTCTTGAAGATCTTTCCTGATGCCAAGATGTTTCAGATTGTATCTTGCTTTCGTCCCTGATACGTCTCAAACGTATCTATACTTTCTTATGTTCCATGCTACTTTTATGACAATACTCACATGTTTTATACATACTTTACATCATTTATATGCATTTCCGGCACTAACCTATTAACGAGATGCCGAAGAGCCAGTTGTTGTTTTCTGTTGTTTTTGGTTTCAGAAATCCTACAAAGGAAATATTCTCGGAATTGGACGAAATCAACGCTCAGGGTCTTATTTTTCCACGGAGCTTCCAGAAGACCGAAGAGCATATGAGGTGGGGCGACGAGGCGCCCAAACCACAAGGCCGCGCGGCCTGGGTGGGGCCCGCGCCGCCCTATGGTGTGGGGCCCTCGTGCCTCCACCGACCCTGCCCTTCCGCCTACTTAAACTCTCCGTCGCGAAAACCCTATTACTGATAGCCACGATACGGAAATACTTCCAGAGACGCCGCCAATCCCATGGGGGGGGATTCAGAAGATCGCCTCCGGCACCCTGCCGGAGAGGGGAATCATCACCGGAGGGCTCTACATCACCATGCCCGCCTCCGGAGTGATGCGTGAGTAGTTCATCCTTGGACTATGGGTCCATAGCAGTAGCTAGATGGTTGTCTTCTCCTCTTGTGCTATCATGTTTAGATCTTGTGAGCTGCCTATCATGATTAAGATTATCTATTTGTAATGCTACATGTTGTGTTTGTTGGGATCCGATGAATATTGAATACTATGTCAAGTTGATTATCAATCTATCATATATGTGTTGTTTATGTTCTTGCATGCTCTCCGTTGCTAGTAGAGGCTCGGCCAAGTTGATACTTGTGACTCCAAGAGGGAGTATTTATGCTCGATAGTGGGTTCATGCCTCCATTGAATGCGGGACGAGTGACGAGAAAGTTCTAAGGTTGTGGATGTGCTGTTGCCACTAGGGATAAAACATCAATGCTTTGTCTAAGGATATTTGTGTTGATTACATTACGCACCATACTTAATGCAATTGTCTGTTGTTTGCAACTTAATACTGGAAGGGGTGCGGATGCTAACCCGAAGATGGACTTTTTAGGCATAGATGCATGTTGGATAGCGGTCTATGTACTTTGTCGTAATGCCCTGATTAAATCTCATAGTAATCATCATGATATGTATGCATCTCTATTTGTCAATTGCCCAACTGTAATTTGTTCACCCAACATGCTATTTATCTTATGGGAGAGACACCACTAGTGAACTGTGGACCCCAGTCCATTCTTTTACATCTGAATACAATCTACTGCAATCATTGTTCTCTATTGTTCTTCGCAAACAAACATCATCTTCCGAACTATACATTTAATCATTTGTTTACAGCAAGTCGGTGAGATTGACAACCTCACTGTTACGTTGGGGCAAAGTACTTTGATTGTGTTGTGCAGGTTTCACGTTGGCGCCGGAATCCCTGGTGTTGCGCCGCACTACACTCCGTCACCAACGACCTTCACGTGGTCCTTGACTCCTACTGGTTCGATAAACCTTGGTTTCTTACTGAGAGAAAACTTGCTGCTGTACGCATCACACCTTCCTCTTGGGTTCCCAACGGACGTGTGCTTCACGCGTATCAGTCCCATCCTTGGACTTTTCCGAGTTGCAAAGAGTGTCAAGCAGACTCTCGGTAACGTTCTTCGTAATGTGCATGACATCGAGGTTGTGGGGTGTGTGGAGGACCTTCGAGTACTCCAAGTCGTGGAAAATAGACCTCGCTTTCCATACACCGAGCAGCGGCTCTGGCTTCGGTAGCTTCTTTCCCGGCGCTGAGCACTCCTTCCAATTTTTTAGAAGATCGTCGATTTCTGCGCCGCTCCTCGGGCGCGGTGCTCCATCGGGCTCATCTTTACCATTGAACAGATCACCGCGTTTTCTCCACGGGTGATTCAAGCGAAGCCACCTTCGAGCACCTGGGTACACGGTTTTCGAGGACCCGGGATCCCTTGGTAGCTGGAGATGCGGGGTCTCGTCCATGCACTTCACACAGCCGCAGAATCCGTGACCGACATGGGCAGATGCATATGCGTAACCAGGATAGTTCGTGACCGTCATGATCAATGCGGATCTCATATCGAAATAATCTCTAGTGTAGACGTCCCACATACGGGGTGGTGTCTTCCACAACGTGTCTAACTCCTCTTTCAGCAGCCCGAGATACAAACCTATGTCGACACTTTGTTGTTTCGGCACCTGAATGAGAATACTCATGTGTATGTACCTTTGCTTGGTGCACAGCCACGGGGTAGGTTGTAAGGCCATACAAACATAGGTCAGGTGCTATGCGTGCTACTCTGGTTGCCGAACGAATTGAGTCCATCGATGCTCATACCCAGCCTAACGTTCCTTGCATCACCCCCGAACCTAGGGAAGGCGATGTCCAATGCTTCCCACTGGACAGCGTCTGAAGGGTGTGTCAGGATATAACCCATCTCCGGATCTTCTTCGGGCTTCTCCCTTTCCGTGTGCCATTGCATGAGCTTTGCTTCCTTAGGGTCGATGAAATACCGCTGTAGACGGGGAGTGATAGGAAAGTACCATACCACTTTTTGAGGTACCTTCTTGTTCCCACCATTGTACCGTCCGTGGCCGCACACCGGACATGTGGTTCTGTCCTTGTACTCGCCCCGATAAATTATGCAATCATTCATGCAGGCGTGGTATTTTTTGTGCGGTAGGTCAAGAGGGCACATTACTTTCTTGGCCTCCTCGATTCTACTTGGCAATGTGTTCCCCTCTGGGAGACGATCGTGCCAGAATTTCAAGTTCTTGCTGAAGCTGGAGTCTGTCCATTTGTTCTGCATCTTCATCTGCAGATAGTCAAGCGTTACATGTAAGCGTGTATCCTGCGGACGGCACTCAGGAAAGATCGAAGTCATCCGTCTTTCTCCATTTGCGCCAGCTTGGCTTTCTCTCTGGCTGCAGCTCTGTCATTGCCCGTCTCCTGCAGGAGCAGATCCTAAACATGAGAGTCCCGCAAGGCCGAAATTAGCGGGGTCGTGTCGGCATCTTCTTCTTCATGTTGATCTTCTCTGCTGAAATCTTCTTCTTCATGATGATGTTCTTCATCGGCATCTTCTTCATGATGATCTTCTCCGCCTACTTCTTCTTCATGATGATCTTCTTTGCCGACATGTGGTGCTTCGTCATCTCGCTCGCCATGGTCTTCATGCGCACCATTTGTTGGGGCCGACCGTGCCTGGTTGTCGCGCATGAAACCGCGCCTCAGCAGGTGCTCCTCCAATTTTCCAGAATCAGGGTTGATCCAGCGCACGAGTTTGCATGATCGACACGGACATCTTATCTGGTGCCTATTATTCCGAATCATGTCCTCCTTCGCGTCTTTCTTGTATCTAGCGATTCGAGCGGAACTCGTCTTGAGGACCATGGTTGCCTGTCAATGGTATACATAGAGCATAAAATTAGAACCGCGACACATGCACACACATGCATGTACCTCTCCTAAAGGTATACATATAGCGGAAAAATTCGGCACGACCTCTCCTAAAGGTAGGATGTATGAGTAGTGCGAAAATTTGCCGAAACATAATAAATAAACGTTTTGGAAAACATCCATGCACCAATAACAAGCGCTTCACCTGCAACAATCATCCATACACACCGAAGGCCACACAAGATCGACATGCATATGCATGTCCCCTCCAACTACTCACCAAGTAGAATCGATACCAAGACGAGACCGCGATCGATGAGAGTGTGGTGTGTTGGAGAGGAGGAGAGAGTATGGAAAGCCTTCTCCTCACCACCAATTATGTATCAACCAAAGTAAGTGCAATAAGTACCAAAAAGAGTGAAAAGTATGGCCAAAATGGGATGAGAAAGAAGGAGGACGAGCTAGATGGAGGAGGAAGAAGAATGACTTGGGTAGTGTGTGGTAGGTGGGCTGGCACTTTCTAGATCTGGTTCGCTACTTCTGTGGCGCACCAGGACCAGTGCGCCACAGAATGTCTTATTTCTGTGGCGCACCAGGCAGGCTACGCCACAAAATGTCTTATTTCTGTGGCGCACTGGTACGTCTCAAACGTATCTATAATTTCTTATGTTCCATGCTAGTTATATGACAATACTCACATATTTTATATACACTTTACATCATTTTGATGCATTTTCCGGCACTAACCTATTAACAAGATGCCGAAGCGCCAGTTCCTGTTTTCTGCTGTTTTTGGTTTCGGAAATCCTACACAGGAAATATTCTCGGAATAGGACGAAACAAAAGCCCACGGTCTTATTTTGCACGGAGCCTTCCAGAAGTCCGAAGAGGAGACGAAGAGGGGCGACGAGGCGGCCACACCCTAGGGGGGCGCGGCCCCACCCCTGGGCGCGCTGCCCTATGGGGTGGGCCCCTCGAGCGTCCCCCGACTCTGCCCCTTCGCCTATATATTCTCTCCGTCGCGAAAACCCTATCACCGAGAGCCACGATACGAGAAAAGTTACTGTGACGCCGCCGCCGCCAATCCCATCTCGGGGGATTCAGGAGATCGCCTTCGGCACCCTGCCGGGGAGGGGAGTCATCACCGGAGGACTCTACATCATCATGCCCGCCTCCGGATTGATGCGTGAGTAGTTCATCCTTGGACTAATGGTCCATAGCAGTAGCTAGATGGTTGTCTTCTCCTCTTGTGCTATCATGTTTAGATCTTGTGAGCTGCCTATCATGATCAAGATCATCTATCTGTAATGCTACATGTTGTGTTTGTTGGGATCCGATGAATATTGAATACTATGTCAAGTTGATTATCGATCTATCATATATGTGTTGTTTATGTTCTTGCATGCTCTCCGTTGCTAGTAGAGGCTCTGGCCAAGTTGATACTTGTGACTCCAAGAGGGAGTATTTATGCTCGATAGTGGGTTCATGCCTCCATTGAATCTGGGATAGTGACAGAAAGTTCTAAGGTTGTGGATGTGTGATGACCCACAAGTATAGGGGGTGTATCGTAGTATCTTCGATAAGTAAGAATGTCGATCCCAACGAGGAGCAGAAGGTGTTGACAAGCAGTTTCGATGAATGATTCACTGTAAATGCTCACAGACAAGTATTCAGGGGGTTTTGATGTAACAGATGAATAAAGTACGAGTAAGTAAAGTGCGAGAATAATAATTGCAGCGAGTGGCCCAATCCTTTTTAGCACAAAGGACAAGCCGGTTTGTTTACTTATATTAACCAAACGTTCTCGAGGACACACGGGATTTTAGTCTAGTGCTTTCGCTACATACGGCTAATCAATCTTCATTGTTTTGATAAGTGTTGTGTGGGTGAACCTATGCTAATGTACCGCCCTTCCTAGGACTAATACATACTTGTGATTATACCCCTTGCAAGCATCCGCAACTACAAGAAAGTAATTACGATAAATCTAACCACAGCCTTAAACTCTGAGATCCTGCTATCCCTCCTGCATCGATATACCAACGGGGGCTCGGGTTTCGTCACTCCGGCAACCCCGCAATTGGCAAACGAGTACAAGATGCATTCCCCTAGGCCCATAAAGGTGAAGTGTCGTGTAGTCGACGTTCACACGACACCACTAGAAGAATAACACCACAAATTAAATATCATAACATTGAATATTACTCAACCATACTTCACTACTAACATTTAGACTTCACCCATGTCCTCAAGAACTAAACGAACTACTCACGAGACATCATATGGAACATGATCAGAGGTGATATGATAATGAATAACAATCTGAACATAAACCTTGGTTCAACGGTTTCACTCAATAGCATCAATAACAAGTAGAAATCAACACCGGGAGAGTTTCCCCTATCAAACAATCAAGATCAAACCCAAATTGTTACAGCGGTGACGGTGTGCAGCGGTGGAGACGGCGGTGATGATGATGAAGATGATGGTGATGGTGATGGAGATGATGTCCAGCTCGATGACGGTGACGATGGCGTCGATTTCCCCCTCCGGGAGGGAATTTCCCCGCATATCTCAGCCTGCCGGAGAGCTCTTTTCTCTCTGGTGTTCTCCGCCCCGCAGAGGCGGCTGTGGCACTTCGCGACGTACCCCCCGAGCTTAGGTTTTCGGGACGAAGGCGTGCGCGAAGAAAAGGAGGCGAGAGGGGGCTGTGGGCCCCCTCCTCATAGGGCGGCGCGGCCAGGGTAGGGCCCGCGCCGGCCTGTGAGGGGGGCCCATGGCGGCCCTCCTCAGCTCCCCCTTCTGGCTCCCTTCGTCATCTGGAAAAATAGGATTTTTCATATAATTTCCGTCAACTGTTGATCTTCCGAAATATTGCAATCCGACGGTGCTTTTTCCAAGCAGAATCCCGGCTCCGGTGCGCGATCCCCAAATAATCATGAAACATGCAAAATAGATGAAATAACATAAGTATCATCTCCAAATATGAAATATATCAATGAATAACGAGCAAATTATGATATAAAATAGTGATGCAAATTGGACGTATCAACTCCCCCAAGCTTAGACTTCGCTTGTCCCCAAGCGAAACCGAACTCGGTAAACAGGACCACATGTTTATGGAGTGAAGAGTCGATAAATAAAATACGGACAAGAAGCATCATATTCATTCACACAAGACATTCTAGTAAACAACTTCCTCATATAATTCAACTTGAAACAAGTATAAGGTAATCACAAATAAAGGTGCATAAGAAATCATAGTTGGTGATGGCAAACTTCGTTCTTGGTCAGAGAACAGTTAACAGATTATACTTATCTATTGAGCAGCGCTCTCATGTTAAAGCTTATGTGGCTCATCCTGCATACTCAATCATAATGATCATTGATAACTTTCAAAGATATATTCATTCAGATAAAACTTGTACTAAACAAGGAAGAGTAAAGACATGATGAAGCAAATCACAATATAATGGTTTGATCACAACAACTCAAATGCTTGCTTGAGATGGAGGGAAATAGGTTTACTGACTCAACATAAGGTAAAAGACAGGCCCTTCGCAGAGGGAAGCAGGGATTAAATCATGTGCTAGAGCTTTTTCAGTTTTGAAATCATATAAAGAGAATAAAAGTAAAGTTTTGAGGGGTGTTTGTTGTTGTCAACGACTGGTAGCTGGTACTCTAACCCCCTTGCCAAACAGACCTCCAAAGAGCGGCTCCCATGAAGGACGTTATCTCTACCAGCAAGGTAGATCATCCCTCTTCTCTTTTGTTTACACATGTACTTTAGTTTATTTAAGGATGACACTCCCCCCAACCTTTGCTTACACAAGCCATGGCTAACCGAATCCTCGGGTGCCTTCCAACAATCTCATACCATGGAGGAGTGTCTATTGCAAAATTAAGTTGCTTACTGATGAAGCAGGGCAAAACATGTGAAGAGAATTATTAATGAAAGTTGATTAATTGGGGTTGGGAACCCCGTTGCCGGCTCTTTTTGCAAAATTATAGGATAAGTGGATGAAGCCACTAGTCCATTAGTGGAAGCTGCCTAACAAGACTGAAAGATAAAACACCACATAATTCCTCATGAGCTATAAAACATTGACACAAATAAGAAGTAATAAATTTCGAATTGTTTAAAGGTAGCACATGAAGTATTTACTTGGAATGGCAGAAAATACCATGCAGTAGGTAGATATGGTGGACACAAATGGCATAAGTTTGGGTTCAGGTTTGGATGCACGAGAAGCATTCCCTCTCAGTACAGGTCTTTGGCTAGCAAGGTTAATTAGCAAGCATAAGATTTGAGGGAAACAAACAAATATACATGTGATAGACATAATCATGCATCTTTCTTGCAAGCACAAACAATTTTAACTTCAGAATAATAAGCTATGAGCTAACAAGAAAGGAAGACAATGAAACAACTATATGTATTTCTCTTTTCTACTTAAACCCCAAGGTGTTATTGCTATTGACCAATGCTAAGTTTGCCAAAACCAAATAGATTTACTCAATGCTCCCAAAGTGGTACCAATACTAAAATCAAGATCAATCATATAATAGAAATTGCAAACTAAAATAAGGTGTGCAATATGTAAATGATAAGACTTCTCATTAATATTTCATAACGATAACTCACACCAAGGGATACATAGACAACCAACTAAAGGAGAGATACTTCCATACCGCAACCCATCTTATATGATAACTTCCCTACTCATGATATGACACTACTTGATAGTAAAAAGTAAAAGGTAGTGATGATGTGATACCGCGGCACTCCCCCAAGCTTGGAACAAACCAAGGGGATGCCAATACCGATGATGAATTACTCCTTTGGCGGTGGCGGTGATGAACTCCTCCCGCGCTTCTTACAGATCTCCTTCAGCTTCAGTTTCTCAGCTTGGCAATTCTGCACTAAGACTTGAAGAAATTCGTTGTTATCTGAAGTTGGCGGTGGCGACCTTGTGATGGGTATCGAGTAATATTCCAGCATTCTACGGAGTTGGTAATTCTCCTCCTGGAGTATCTCCACTTCTCTTCTTAGAGCCCGGTATTGACCACAAAACTCATCGGTAGTCCGTAGAGCTTCTTCCAGCACAGGGAAAGAGTCGAGGCCAAGAGCAGGTGGTAAGGGTCCCTGCAAGTTATGAGAGAAAGAACGTCGAGTGTCAACGGATCCCACCAAGATTTGCTTACTCCCAACAGCTTGTTGCTCTTGTTTTGACGACACCCTTTTCACTCCTTCCTTCGGAAGCCCTTTGCCCTTGTTGTTGGAGGCCATGGTGCTCCTAGATTGAAAATAGATCCTGGCAGAAACAGCTCGAAACAAAATACGTCGAGAAAACGATATACGGACCTCCAGGGGTCCGGGGGATTATATAGCAAAAAATTTCACAACAAACGGAAAGTACCAGGTCGAACCAGAGTCGGAGAGGGGCGACGAGGCGGTGTCCTCATAGGGCGGCGCGGCTAGGGCCGGGGCCCGCGCCGGCCTATGGGGGCACGCCCTCGTGCGTCTCCTCCACTCCGTTTCGATCTCGTAATTTTTCATATTTTCCAAAAACAGCAAAAACATTGTTCGGAAAGTAAATTGCGAACTTTTTATTACCTGTACTCGTTATCTATTCAAAGTCGAGTTACAGCGGATTGTCAATTTGACCTTTGATGAAAGCCTCCGGTGTTTCCACTCGAATAACATCAACATCTACATTATAAGAATCACCCGAGATATAATGCTTGAGTCTTTGTCCATTCACCACTTGCGTGGCATTGCCTTGGAGAGAACTAATTTTAATTGCTCCTGAACGATACACCTCCTCAACAACATATGGTCCTTCCCATTTCGAGAGTAATTTCCCTGCAAAGAATCTGAGACGAGACCGATACAATAGGACTTTATCCCCAATATTAAACTCTCTTTTGATAATCCTTCTATCATGCCATTTCTTAACTTTCTCTTTAAAGAGTTTAGCATTTTCATAAGCTTCACTTCTCCATTAATCTAGAGAACTTAATTGCAGCAACCTCTTATTACCGGCTAGTTTAGGATCTTTATTTAGTTCTCTAACATCCCAATAAGCTTTGTGCTCTAGTTCTAAAGGTAAATGACAAGCTTTTCCATAAACCATTTTATAAGGTGACATTCCCATGGGGTTTTTATAAGCAGTTCTATAAGCCCATAGTGCTTCCTTCAATTTACTAGCCCAATTCTTTCTAGTTTTATTAACGAGTCTTTTGCAAGATAGATTTAATTTCTCTATTTGATAGTTCTACTTGCCCACTAGTTTGAGGATGATAAGCGGAAGCAATTCTATGATTAATACCATATTTAGCAAGAGTTTTTCTAAAACCACCATGAATAAAATGAGAACCTCCATCTGTCATAATATATCTAGGCACTCCAAATCTAGGAAAAATAATGTCTAAAAGCATTCTTAAAGAGGTCTCACCATCGGCACTTTTTGTAGGTATGGCTTCCACCCATTTAGTAACATAATCAACAGCAACAAGTATATGAGTGTTACCTTCCGAAGAGGGAAAAGGTCCCATGAAGTCAAATCCCCAACAATCAAACGGTTCAATAACAAGAGTATAATTCATAGGCATTTCATTGCGTCTGGAGATATTACCAACCCTTTGACATTCATCACAAGATAAAATAAACTTCCTTGCATCTTTGAAGAGAGTTGGCCAATAAAAACCTGATTGTAGAACCTTTTGCGCGGTTCTATCTCCGGCGTGATGTCCCCCATAAGCACTACCATGACATTTACTCAATATCTCTTGTTGTTCATATTCGGGAACACACCTTCGCAGAATACCATCCACTCCTTCTTTATATAAGTGTGGGTCATCCCAAAAATAATGCCTCAAGTCATAAAAGAATTTCCTCCTTTGCTTGAGCTGAAAAGGTTGGAGGCAAGTACTTGGAAACAATAAAGTTAGCATAATCAGCATACCAAGGACTTGTCTCGCGAGCTCACCTTTATTACAGCCAATTGTTTATTTGGAAAACTATCATTAACAGGAACAGGATCATAAGCAATATTTTCCAATCTAGACAAATTATCAGCAACAGGATTATCAGCACCTTTCCTATCTACAATATGTAAATCAAATTCTTGCAAAAGAAGTACCCATCTAATAAGTCTCGGTTTAGCATCTTTCTTTGTCATAAGATATCTAATTGCAGCATGATCAGTATGAATTGTAACTTTTGAATCAACAATATAAGATCTAAACTTATCACAAGCAAAGACTACAGCTGATACGTCTCCGACGTATCGATAATTTCTTATGTTCCATGCCACATTATTGATGATATCTACATGTTTTATACACATTATATGTCGTATTTATGCATTTTCCGGCACTAACCTATTAACGAGATGCCGAAGAGCCGATTGCTTGTTTTCTCGCTGTTTTTGGTTTCAGAAATCCTAGTAAAGAAATATTCTCGGAATTGGACAAAATCAACGCCCGGGGTCCTTTTTTTGCACGAAGCTTCCGGAAGACCGAGGGGAAAGGAAGTGGGGCCACGAGGCGCCGCCACGGCGGGCGGCGCGGCCCAGGAGCTGGCCGCGCGGCCCTAGCGTGTGGGTCCCTCGTGTGGCCCCCGCGTTGCCCTTCCGCCTACTTAAAGCCTTCGTCGCGAAACCCCCGATACCGAGAGCCACGATACGGAAAACCTTGCGAGACGCCGCCGCCGCCAATCCCATCTCGGGGGATTCTGGAGATCGCCTCCGGCACCCTGCCGGAGAGGGGAATCATCTCCCGGAGGACTCTTCACCGACATGGTCGCCTCCGGAGTGATGAGTGAGTAGTTCACCCCTGGACTATGGGTCCATAGCAGTAGCTAGATGGTTGTCTTCTCCTCATTGTGCTTCATTGTCGGATCTTGTGAGCTGCCTAACATGATCAAGATCATCTATACTGTAATTCTATATGTTGTGTTTGTCGGGATCCGATGGATAGAGAATACTATGTTATGTTGATTATCAATCTATTACCTATGTGTTGTTTATGATCTTGCATGCTCTCCGTTATTAGTAGAGGCTCGGCCAAGTTTTTGCTCTTAACTCCAAGAGGGAGTATTTATGCTCGATAGTGGGTTCATGCCTCCATTAAATCTGGGATAGTGACAGAAAGTTCTAAGGTTGTGGATGTGTTGTTGCCACTAGGGATAAAACATTGATGCTATGTCCAAGGATGTAGTTATTGATTACATTACGCACCATACTTAATGCAATTGTCTGTTGTTTACAACTTAATACTGGAAGGGGTTCGGATGATAACCTGAAGGTGGACTTTTTAGGCATAGATGCATGTCTGGATAGCGGTCTATGTACTTTGTCGTAATGCCCAATTAAATCTCACAATACTCATCATATCATGTATGTGCATGGTCATGCCCTCTCTATTTGTCAAATGCCTGACTGTAATTTGTTCACCCAACATGCTATTTATCTTATGGGAGAGACACCTCTAGTGAACTGTGGACCCCGGTCCATTCTTTTACATCGAATACAATCTGCTGCAATACTTGTTTTTCTGTTTTCCGCAAACAATCATCATCCACACTATACATCTAATCCTTTGTTACAGCAAGCCGGTGAGATTGACAACCTCACTGTTTCGTTGGGGCAAAGTACTTTGGTTGTGTTGTGCAGGTTCCACGTTGGCGCCGGAATCCCCGGTGTTGCGTCGCACTACATCCCGCCGCCATCAACCTTCAACGTGCTTCTTGACTCCTACTGGTTCGATTAAACCTTGGTTTCTTATCGAGGAAACTTGCTACTGTGCGCATCACACCTTCCTCTTGGGGTTCCCAACGGACGTGTCAACTACACGCATCAAGCAAATTTCTGGCGCCGTTGCCGGGGAGATCAAGACACGCTGCAAGGGGAGTCTCCACAATCCAATCTCTTTACTTTGTTTTGTCTTGCTTTTTTTTTACTACTTTGTTTGCTGCACTAAATCAAAACACAAAAAAATTAGTTGCTAGTTTTACTTTATTTACTGTCTTGCACTCTATATCAAAAACACAAAAAAATTAGTTACTTGCATTTGCTTTACTTATTTCAACATGTTTCCTTTTAATTTTACTGCAAAAGATATACCTGTGGGACAAGGGTCTATAATTGGAAGAGATAACATAGAAGAATTTTTCACCCATGTTAGTATGCATGAAGATCTTAAAGATATACCCCTTGCAAAAGCTGTCCCTACTTATGAAGATGCCTCCGTTTGTTTGGTACGCATGATGGAAGCTAGATTTATTAGTCTCAACCCCATGATACAACACATGTTTCTTACACTTTCTGATATGGAGCGGGGAGAGAAGAGAGATTTTGTTCTAAAAGTCTTAGTGCGAGAATTTGAAGATATAGCTAAAGAAGCTAGAAAAGTTTTTATTAAGCATAAGAGGCTTGGCTTTTATACCGACTTTAAAAGAACACTTGAAAAAATGGATATGGATAGAATTAAGTATACTAATAATGTTAATGATAGTGGGGAATTAAGGCACCAATACTATGTAAGCTCCTAGCGATGCATGAAGCTCTAGATGATAATTATGCTTGGCTTGTTCCTGAAAATTTGTTTGATGAGAATAGCAAGCCTAAGACTAATGAAAAGGGAGCCTCTGAAACTTACATAGATAATATACAATGCATGGTTGAGAAAACTCCCAACACCCCTGGTTATGATGTTGATGCTTCATCTCTTGATAACACTTGATACACACTTTCTGCGCCTAGCTGAAAGGCGTTAAAGAAAAGCGCTTATGGGCGACAACCCATGTTTTTACTACAGTATTTTTATTTTATATTTGAGTCTTGGAAGTTGTTTACTACTGTAGCAACCTCTCCTTATCTTAGTTTTGTGCATTGTTGTGCCAAGTAAAGTCTTTGATAGTAAGGTTCATACTAGATTTGGATTACTGCGCGATAATAGATTTCTTTGGTTGTCACGAATTTCGACCTGCCTCTCTGTAGGTAGCTCAGAAAAATATGCCAATTTACGTGCGTGATCCTCAGATATGTACGCAACTTTCATTAAATTTGGGCATTTTCATTTGAGCAAGTCTGGTGCCATTTTAAAATTCGTCTTTACGAACTGTTCGTTTTGACAGATTCTGCCTTTTATTTCGCATTGCCTCTTTTGCTATGTTGGATGAATTTCTTTGATCCATTAATGTCCACTAGCTTTATGCAATGTCCAGAAGTGTTAAGAATGATTATGTCACCTCTGAACATATAAATTTTTATTATGCACTAACCCTCTAATGAGTTGTTTCGAGTTTGGTGTGGAGGAAGTTTTCAAGGATCAAGAGAGGGAAATGATGCAATATGATCAAGGAGAGTGAAAGCTCTAAGCTTGGGGATGCCCCGGTGGTTCACCCCTGCATATTTTAAGAAGACTCAAGCGTCTAAACTTGGGGATGCCCAAGGCATCCCCTTCTTCATCGACAACATTATCAGGTTCCTCCCCTGAAACTATATTTTTATTCCATCACATCTTATGTACTTTGCTTGGAGCGTCGGTTTGTTTTTGTTTTTGTTTTTGTTTTTGTTTGAATAAAATGGATCCTAGCATTCATTGTGTGGGAGAGAGACACGCTCCGCTGTTGCATATGGACAAATATGTCCTTAGGCTTTACTCATAGTATGCATGGCGAAGGTTGAATCTTCTTCGTTAAATTGTTATATGGTTGGAATCGGGAAATGCTACATGTAGTAATTCTAAAAATGTCTTGAATAATTTGATACTTGGCAATTGTTGTGCTCATGTTTAAGCTCTTGCATCATATACCTTGCACCCATTAATGA
>NC_061510.1:252138301-252154791 GCF_022539505.1 Lolium rigidum | reverse complement strand
AGGTTTGTAGAACAACAACAAGTTTCCCTTAAGTGAATCACCCAAGGTTTATCGAACTCAGGGAGGAAGAGGTCAAAGATATCCCTCTCAAGCAACCCTGCAATCACGATACAAGAATTCTCTTGTGTCCCCAACACACCCAATACACTTGTCAGATGTATAGGTGCACTAGTTCGGCGAAGAGATAGTGAAATACAAGTGGTATGAATGAATATGAGCAGTAGTAACGGCGCCAGAAAATAGCTTGCTGGCGTGCAGTTGATGGTAGTAATATTGCAGGAAGTAAAGATGCAGTAAAACAGTAAATAAGCGATGATTGCAGTATTTGGAAACAGGGCCTAGGGATCATACTTTGTTCATATTTAAATAACCTTAGAGTGCATGATAGACCAACGCAATTATACCGAGTACTAACATAGCATGCACACTGTCACCATCAAGCTATGAAAGGAGGAATAGATCACATCAATACTATCATAGTAATAGTTAACTTCATAATCTACAAGAGATCACAATCATAAACTACGCCAAGTACTACATGATGCACACACTGTCACCATTACATCATGGAGGAGGAATAGACTACTTTAATAACATCACTAGAGTAGCACATAGATTAATAGTGATATAAAGCACATTGCAATCATAAAGGAATATAAATAAGCACTTCACTATGCTATTCTGAATTACTCTTTGGCAAGATAACGAGCACTAATTCATCATGTAGGCAAACCTTAACATGTATTCCCAAGTACTAATAAACACCCCACGTTGTCACTATGAGCATTCATAGGAGGTACTAACACACCATAATTTCATAGAGACATCCAACTCAAATCATAACTCATTGAATAAGTATTCTGTGAAATATAGCCTAAGAGACCCACACGGTGCACACACTGTCACCTTTACACACGTGGGACAAGGAGTCTCCGGAGATCACATAAGTAAAATCCACTTGAATATCATAACGACATCTAGATTACAAGCTCATCATATGGATCTCAATCATGTAAGGCAGCTCATGAGATCATTGTATTGAAGTACATAGGAGAGAGAGATGAACCACATAGCTACCGGTACAGCCCTTAGCCTCGATGGAGAACTACTCCCTCCTCATGGGAGACAGCAGCGTTGATGAAGATGGCGGTGGTGTCGATGGAGAGGCCTTCCGGGAGCACTTCCCCGTCCCGGCGGCGTGCCGGAACAGAGACTTATGTCCCCCCCCAGATCTTGGTTTCGCGATGGCGGCGGCTCTGGAAGGTTTCTCATACCGTGGCTTTTCCGTATCGATGATTTAGGTCAGGGAGCTTTAAATAGGCGAAGAGGCGGAGTCGGAGGGGCCACGGGGCCTCCTCACACTAGGGGGCGCGCCCCCCCTTGGGCCGCGCCGCCCACACGTGTGGGGCCCCCAGGGCACCCCTCTGGTCCCACTCTGGCTTTCTGGAAGCTTCCGGGGAAAATAAGGTTCTCGGCGTTGATTTCGTCTGATTCCGAGAATATTGCCCGAACAGCCTTTCTGGAATAAAAAACAACAGAAAATAGGAACTGACACTTCGGCATCTTGTTAATAGGTTAGTTCCGGAAAATGCATAAAATCATCATAAAGTGTGAACAAAACATGTAGGTATTGTCATAAAACTAGCATGGAACATAAGAAATTATAGATACGTTTGAGACGTATCAGTGTCCGTAATTGGTACTTTTATGATATTTTTGCAACTTGTTATGCTTAATGCTTGTCACTAGGGCCCGAGTGCCATGATCTCAGATCTGAACATGTTATCAATTCATGATGATATTCATTGCTTTATGATCTTACCTGCAAGTTGTATACACGTATTGTTGTCCGGAACCCGAGGCCCCAAAGTGACAGAAATTGGGACAACCGAAGGGAAAGGCGGTGATATGAGGATCACATGTGTTCACGGAGTGTTAATGCTTTGCTCCGGTGCTCTATTAAAAGGAGTACCTTAATTTCGAGTAGATTCCCTAGAGGCCCGGCTGCCACCGGCTGGTAGGACAAAAGATGTTGTGCAAGTTTCTCATTGCGAGCACGTACGACTAAATATGGAACACATGCCTATTGATTTATTAGTACTTGGATACCGTTTTATTATTATCTGCAAATGCCCTGCCTTGATTGTTACATGAGTTTCTCTCATCGATGCAACGCCCGTTCATCCATCCCTGTGCCTACAGTATTTTAATCCTGCTGTTTACTATAATCACTACTGATGTCTTTGTTACTCTGCTGCTGTTATTTCACCACTATTACTGCTATAAAACTGTTACTACTGATAAACTCTTGCGAGCAAGTCTGTTTGCAGGTGCAGCTGAATTGACAACTCCGCTGTTAAGGCTTACAAGTATTCTTTGTCTCCCCTTGTGTCGAATCAATAAATTGAGTTTTACTTCCCGCGAAGACTGTTGCGATCCCCTATACTTGTGGGTTATCAGGCACCACCACCACAACCGTTGACGAGGACACAAGTGCTTGCCGAGCGAAGAAGCAAAGAAATCCACCGTAGCCACCTAGGGCCGAAGCCACGGTGCCTGAGGACCTCGAAGAGGAAGGGCCAAGAGATACTGTCGAACGCCTTAGCCACATCCACTTTGAGCAAGAATGAGGGGATCCTCTTCGAATGCAAGAGCTTGGCCGAATTCCTGACCAAGAGGAAGTTGCTCTGAATGCAGCGACCGCGAATGAAGGCCGTCTGGTTCGAGTCCACCAGCTCAGGCATCCGAGGAGCGAGCCGACGTGCGAGAACCATGGTGAGGAGGCGAGCGAAAATGTGCACAAGGCTAATTGGCCTGAAGTCCTGCAGGTCCACCGCTCCTTCCTTCTTGGGAAGCAAGGTAATAAGGGCCTCATTCAGGCCCTCGAAGCCTTGGTCCCTACTAAGCCAGACTTCCCGTAGAGCATCCATGACATCCACTTTGATGATCGACCAGCAGTGCCGATGGAACTACCAAGCAAAACCATCCGGCCCCGGAGATTTGCTGGTGGGCATAGCGCAGATGGCCGCCCAGACCTCGGCCTCAAAGAACTGAACCTGCAAAGCTGACAAATCCAGGTGCTGGAGGCCTAGGGCTTGGAAAGACAAGCCAAAGTCCCTCGTCTGCGCCGTCCCAAGCAGCCCCATTAAATAGTCAGTGGCCTGATCCACCTTGCCAGACAAGTCAATCACCAGCTGCTCCACTGAACGTAGAGCGGTGATGTTGTTGTGACTCCGCCGCGCCGACGCCATAATGCGAAAGAACTTGGACGACGCGTCACCTTCGGCAATACCGGCCACCCGGGCACGCTGCCTACAGATGGTGCGCTCCATCGACGCGAAACCCAGACAGAGGGCGCCCCTCCTGTGCCACATCGAGGCGCAAAATGACCTCATTGGCGACAAGGATGAGATCACGGATTAGGTGATCTTCTGGTGTTGTCCTGGTGGTGTCAGAGTTTTTTGATCTCTATAGTGGGGCTTTCTTTTTTGTAATAGTTTTATTTTTTTGGCTGTGTACATCCTTTATGCCATTAGAACATGATGTTGTTGCAGAGGTTGAGTGTAATTGATATCTGGGCAATATTAATATATGTTCTTTATCGAAAAAAAAATTAATTAGGGTTCCACGACTGAAGATGCTTTAACATAATCCGTAGATAACATCATTGGAGTTGTAGAATTAGATCAGATACGGTAAGCAACAATATAGATGTATACGAATACCTTACCCATGATGAACCCAACATAAGTAATTCAAAAACCATGCGACAACGAACCGACAAAATCGCCCAAATTACGCTAGCACGGCTACAGCTTATTTCATGCCGCCCGTGAGGAGTCACACGCCCCTTAGCAACGGGGGGAGGCGTTGAAGACGCGAAAGTTGACGGGCACCTTGGAGGAGTATTTGAAGACGACCGGGGAGTCCTTGGCGACGGGCTGCTTGAGGACGCACATCCCGTCTTGCACCTGCACCTTGCTCGCATCCAGCGGCACGGCGCTGTCCTCCAGGCCGTCGCACCACACGCGCACGTACATCATCGGGCACGAGCACGACGTCCCGATCGCCACCTCGTACTCCGGCTGCCCTCCGACCACGTTCCCCGTCGTGCGCACAGAGAATGTTACGCCGGACTTGCCGCAGAATCGCTGGGCGTCGCCTGCGTATACATATACCAGATCGACGAGATTACCTAAGATCTCGTCATCTCTAAGCATTACAAGGTACCATGGTCATGTACTGAATCTAGACGAACCTGTAAGCATGTGGCAAAAAAGAGCGGCGACGAGGAAGAGGAGAGCTGCCGCGTTGGCCATTTTCTTGATTTCGATGGTGGCTGGAATTTCAATGCTGCTGCTGTTGTTGTCATCATCGAAACTGCACGGGTATTTATAGAAGCGCCGCTCATTACTGCATTGTTGTTGTTTTAGTTTGTTTGGAACTGAATCACTACATTCTTATAATTGAGATCCTATGGAAATAAAACGGGTCTACCTATGGGAATATATATTCTTAATTGAGATCCTATGGAACTGAATCACTATGTTCTTGATTTGTACTATTCATTTCCCACTTATTCCATCCGTTCACAAATATGTGTACTTCTAACTTTTGTACTAAGTTAAACATTTTAACTTTTGACCAACCATGAAAAAAAAAGTAGCAACATATATAATGAGATTTTGGTATAACTAGCAAGGTGGCCCTCGCAAATGCGAGGGCAACGTCAAAATTTGTCTATTCCGACTCTATTGAAATATATTATGAAATTCAAATTAGAATGGCTCTATATTCACCAGAAAATGCTATATCAAAAAATATCACTTGTCCCGAAGATATCATTACCATTTATAATTTCTGGGAGATTTTTTTGTTGCCATAAGAAAATAATATATCATTGACTATTTGTGCCTTTATACGTGGTGATATTAATAACATAATACATAGATTTTAACTTACACACAAATTCCAGGAGACAACATATATTTACTTACGTACCGGAATAACCAATTTCTAGTAAGATATATTTAAACAGTTAGATATTAGGAATATTAGATGGTAGTGGTTTATGTCTTCTCAATAATCTTTAACACAAAGGCTAGAGGTGCGACACCGACAAACTAAGCTGCAATCTGCAAGGCCTTTAGACTAATTGGCATGCTCTCTAGTGTAGGTGGTCTGTAGCTCTACGCATATTTGTCATTTTACGCATATGTTCTAATTCAATATGCTAGTTGGTATCGTTGTTCCAAAAAAATGGTATATATGAGCTGAGATTTTTGCTCCCATGTATAATTGTTTATATCTATTATATATAAGTAAAAAAAGTATTGAACAAACCCATCCATGATCAACGCACACTCTTGTGCATGCGTTATCGTCATGTTTTGTTTTACATAACACCTCGATGTGAGTCGAGTTGATGTCAAAAAAAGTTCACTTCATGCATTTATGTTTCTAAAAATTTGTGCTCATGTTCATCTTACACAAGTTACCCCCGATACATGTAAGAAAACATAATTATATTTACATATTAATTGATATTTTAAAGAAAATCCCACATTACTTGATATGGACTTCTTACCAAAGCGAAATCATGTTTTTCCCACATTTCCTTATTCTAGATTGCATAGAGAAAATGATGAAAAAGAAATTGTGAGTGCTATATACCCAAGAATTTATTATGATAGGTTTGTACTATTCATCCACCTACCAAAAGTTTATATGTCTAATATAACGTTTAGCCTATATGGCTATATGTACAATCTTGCTAAAATAAATCCAGAGGTCTTAGTAGTATGATAATATCAATATATATGTGTGTAATATGATACAATGAGAAAACTTATTTTTCTACTATTTAATGTTGAGTTTTGCTTTCTACTATGAGACTGTCGAATTAATCTAAAGACTCGTTGAATCAGTTTCTTAAACTCAATCTCTTGGAGGTTCTCATAAAGGTAGGGTGTGTATGCGTGTGTTTATAAAAGTGACTGTATGTACGCATTTGTGACCGTTTGCGTCTGTACAACATTTTAAAAAATTTGTAACATGTTTCGCTTTCAATCGGACCTACTCTTTTGAGCGGACGGAGCTATTTTGTTTAAACATGATTGCTTGATTGCCGAGCCCGCATCCGAGAAGGGACACTCTCATTATAAATTGTGTCGAATAGTTATGTGACCAATTATTCAAAAACATTGTTTTCTTATTGCAAAATTTCTGAAACTAAATATACTGAGATACATGTATAGTTGCACAACCAATTTTTCATATGTGATATGTACAAAAAAAGATGAATATTGTAAAAAGATAGGTAGAAAAAGTCTGCAGATATGTAGAAAATATATGCATGTATCCACATAAATGTTTTTTGAAAATTAAAACACTAAAATATTTTTTAATATCTTCTTCTTGTTTTCTTTGAAAATCGGAATGCATATGTTTGAAGTGTTTCACGTATCAAAACATTCATAGATGTTTGTTCGTGCCCAGTTAGATCTCTAGAATCCTAATTTTTTTTTTTGGTTGTTGTAGCTTCCTGGTGATCAGCCTCTGACGGAAGTCTCTTTGTTTGTACGTGTCATGGAAAGAGTCCTAGCATCGCACGCTATAGCTAGCTTTGTCATTTTTTTTCTTTCCTTTTTAATTTGGAACCATCTATTTAAATGCCTCACGTATCAGAACTTGAATTATTTTTTGTTGGCTCGTTGACAGCTAGATCTCTGGCATCCTTTATTTTGATGTGGCCAAATCCACTTGGAGCATGCATATGTGGATCTGTATCTAATTCCTTATAAGTAACATTTTCCTCAAAAAAACTTCATACGTGACATCCTTGACTGTTGTTCGTACCAAATATAGTTTTACGTAACATTTGTTATCTTTAAATCGTAGCCATAAATTTTAGATCTAACCATCAAAATAATTAGGATGATGTGGATTAACGTGTTGTCTCTATTTTAAACATCCGTATTTTGCTTTTAGTATATAATAGATTTGAAACTACAATTCAAAACAAATCTCGGGATACTAAATTAGTGCCATAAATGCTACTAGTTTTCCCTATATATTTAATCAAAGTTTAAAGAGTTTGACTAAACACAAAACCTAGATGTACACTTATTTGCGGACGGAGGGAGTATGTACTGGGTGGATCACGCAGATCGGGATTTGTATTCATTTTCCACTTATGTACTGGGTGGAGCGAGTGGAGTAGGTCGAGTCTGTGGAGGGAAGAGGGGCAAAAATGGAATCTCTGAAAATTTCGTTGCCTGGAAAAATTGACCGTGATTTCCTTAACGTCTTATAATTTGTACGGAGAGAGTACGTACTAATCTATTTTGGTACCCCTTCTAGACCGGTTTAATAGGCCGACACATATTTTAAGAATAAAGTTTAAATAATATTTGATCAACAAAACATGAATTATATGTCACAAAAATGATGACATAATTCATGGAGTGAATTTCCCATTTTCCCTCATAGTTCTCCATTTGTGACACATATTACGCTGTCTAGTAATTTGTTTGCCAAAATATCTCATTTAGGAGACCTTAAACACGATTTTACCTACTTTAGCATTTGCTTGTTTTGGTTAGATAGAACTGACATGTTACGTGGATGTGACACGGCAAAATGTGTGATCAGATGTTGGCATCAACAATGATATCCAGACTTCTCATCTTCATTTGCTCCATCCCTTATTGTCATTTGTGTTAAGATCGGAGATTAGTATCAACGATCATGTGCCGGTGGGAGGTGGGTTAACATAAGATGAGCATTATGCATGTATCGTAAAAAAAAGGCTGATCATATTGCCCATCCGGATGAGCCTAGGGAGTTCTTTGTGAATAAAGAACTAATTTCGTGCTTGTTTGATCGATATAACGGCATGGTTATCGTTTGAGCAATTGGAAGTTATATCTTGTAAGTAACGAAAAACCTTTCTTATATTGTACCTAGAAACCTTTGATTTTATTTGATCGATGCAACATTGCGAGTATGTATAAAAGTATTGGTCATTAAAGATCTTAAAATTTCTTATGTCGCTTCACCCACAATTCTTCATGTAACACCGTTGTTGGCTAATTTTGCTGATTATCGGTAATAAGCAACATATAAGATGGGGAACCCGGAAGCAGGTGTATGAGCAAGGCATCTTCTGTACAACCCCCTTCCCCCAAACTCAGAGAAAACTTAAACACAAGAACGGCTAAGATCGCACGATACCCCTTGGTTATACGTTAACCTATACAAAACCCGTATGGCCTAAATAAATTCTACAATCTGTGAGGTACATATATGTACGAGTAGCACACCGTCGTCATCTCATCCAAGGTGGCTTTGCCGAGCGATGGCATTCATGGCCGGCGGGAGCCACAGCAACGCTGTGGCTTGCCGGCCAGTAGATACATCACGATCAGGCCGTACAACGGGGTGTATTAAGGGTGACGCGGTGATAGCCGGCGGCATACAGTAATGACGGCACGGTGGTGTGCAGAAACGGTGGTCCGACGAACTGTCTGGCCACCCACTCGCTGGACAGTCTGGGTTGTTGAGAAAGAAGGCTGCTGACCAGCCTTGTGTTTGTACTGACGGATAGTGTAGAGAAGTGTTAGCACATACAATTGCTCTACGCGGTCTATGTCTGTCTATGTCAGGACCAACATGAGCTACGCTCGTCTCTCTTCAGAGTGGACACACGCGCAACTCTGAATCAACTCAGGCGATAGTGAGGTTTCATGCAGAGAGAAGTAGAGTTTTCCAGCCCCCTATTACTTTGGGTGCCATTTCTTTTCAGCTTACCTGAAGACTTCAACTGCAGCTCTTCTTTTACAACACGGCCTCGTCATAACATCATGCACAATCATACCTTCCAACCAGCTATCACTACTGACGGATACACATGGCATCTCTACTCCCAATGTTGCTACACAAGTTGGACACACTAGATGATGCACTCACACAGTCCTAAATTCAGTGCTTATGCAATTGCATCAGGAATGACTGGACAATTCTAAAACACTCACTATCATCACTGTACAATACATGTTTAAGCACAACAGTCTATGGGCCAGATAGTCTGGCCACAAACGCAAAATAGCTAGTCCTGGGAAGTGGCGGGACTTAGCAGATGTGTTTGGTCTACACCAGACATGTAGCCGGCATGTCCAGCCATTTAGTTACGAAGATGACCGGAGGTGACACTGGCAGGCGGCCGGACGTGGTTTGCGAGAGTTTGGAGATGCGAACATGAGGATCGATTGGACGGCGGCTGGCGTCTACGAAGGTGGAGTTCTTGATGTCAACTGAAAAATATACGGTATATTCATACATAGAACTATACTGGATTTGGATTTGGCCTTTAGGAGCCCAAACTGAGTTTGGGGAGGAGGGGTTGTACTGGAGCATACCGCTATCCAGAATAGCTCCATCGCATTGCAACCTTCCTAATACTAGTAGGCTACCAAGACGTCCTACTGCTAGATTCTCCATGCATGTGTGGGACCTTTGTAATACTAACCAGGAGGGCTGCAAAGCAGCACCCATACATCCCGCTTCACAGTTAAAACTAGTTAGGTTGTATTTTTTTTAGCAAATTAGTCTAGTTTGCGCCGGATATCGTAAAACTCAAAATTATAAAAGTTGTTTTCGGTAAATTGCAAAACCTTTTACAGTTAGAAAATGAAGAACATAAATTCTAAAAGAGAGGATTTTTTCACGGGGCCCACCTTTCCCCCATAATCCCCTCTTCATCCTCCTACTCATGTGCAAACCACTACCCGCCCCTCCAACATGGGCCACCTCCCACCTACGCCGCCCGTTGCATTGCTCCCGGCTGTCGCACGGTCCAACGCGACCTTGTGTGGCTCTACCCGTGCTAGATCCTACTTGGACGGCCGCCGCTGTTGTTTCTTCCAGCGTCCGCCGTACCTCCTCCACTGCTCCCCTCTGTTTAGTGTATAGGGACATTCAAATTAAGAAAAATATAACACATCCTTTTATGAACAAAGGTAGTATATCTTCACCTTCTGTTCGATCATCTTTTCGAATACTTGCTTCAGTGAAATATGTGACAGCTTCAAATACTCCCGGTAAATACAAGTGTGTTTTTGTGGATTAAATATAAGTGTAACTGTTGTGCACCGAGATATCTTTAATTTAATCCGAAGTTTTCAAGCCGGGGCTTCATCACGATGACCTCTTGAAACATGTTGACTGTCCAAGTGTCCATTGGACCCTTAGCATTTTTTGGTCAGTTCTTCATTGTGGTAGTAAGAGAGTCCGTGGATCACAGTCATATCATCGGAGTTGTAGATTTCGATCAGATGCAAGAAACAATGTTTATGAATACTTGACTCCGGATGGACCCAAGGTAAATAATTTGAAAACGGTGCGTCGACGCACCCACACAAGCCACAAACCACCCAAATTAGGCGCACGACTACAGCTTATTTCATGACGCCTGTGATGTGTGATGAGCCACGCCGCTTAGCAATCAGGGGCGGCGTTGAACACGCGGAAGTTCACCGGCACCTCGCAGGAGTAGGTGAAGATGACCGGGGAGCCCTTGGCGACGGGCTGCTTGAGGACGCACATCCCGTCGTCCACCTCCACCTTGCTCGCGTCCAGCGGCACAGCGCTGTTCTCCAGGCCGCCGCACCACACGCGCACGTCCTTCATCGAGCACGAACACGACGTCCTGATCGCCACCACGTACTCCGGCTGCCGGCCGACCACGTTCCCCGTCTTGCGCACCGTGAATGTTATGTCGGACTTGCCGCAGGATCGTTGGGCGTCACCTGATGCATATACAGTTCGATTAGGTTAACTAGGATCTCCAAAGGATTATCGATCAGTATGCTTATTGTTGAAATAAATTGCCTACATCTTTCCATCAGCTCGGGCTTTTGGATTAGTTGGTTAGTGCATGCAATTCAATATGGTATCAGAGCAGGAGGTCCTAGGATCAAATCCTGGCCAACGCAAGAATTAAAAAGAAATATTGCGGCTCCCCAAACATGCGTCACAATAGGCCAAAGGGCAAAGACGTAGGGTGAGTGTTGAAATAAATTGCCTACATCTTTCCATCAGCTCGGGCTTTTGGAATAGTTGGTTAGTGCATGCAATTCAATATGGTATCAGAGCAGGAGGTCCTAGGATCAAATCCTGGCCAACGCAAGAATTAAAAAGAAATATTGCGAGTGTTGAAATAAATTGCCTACATCTTTCCATCAGCTCGGGCTTTTGGAATAGTTGGTTAGTGCATGCAATTCAATACTTATTATCTAAGGGATCGAGACGAACCTGTACGCATGTGGCAGAGAAGGGCGGCTACGAGGAAGAGGAGAGCTGCGGCGTTGGCCATTTTCTTGGTTTCAAGTGGTGGAATTCTACCTTTTCTGTTAACCGACTTCTTTCTATCCTTGTATTATTGTACTTCAACGAAACCGCACTACTAGTATTTATAGAAGGGCGCCGATTAATGCATTGTCTCCGTTTATGTTTCCTAATAAATATATGGCCCTACTGTTTGGAACTTAATCACTAGATTCTAAATTCAGATCGTATGTAAATAAATAAAACGTGTCTATATAACGGTGAATAGAAGGTCATAACAGTCAAATTTGCATTAATTTTCTACCTATGTACATACTCAGTAATACTGATTTATTTTGGTAACTTCATATGGAATTCCATTTTATCGATATTATTGTTTATCAAAATAAGGAATTTAGCTAGCCAAAAACTAAGAGACTTCATTGGGCGTCGTGGACTACAGCTAACTATTGTGGCAGATTAAATGTACTTAGAGACTAAACTGATCAAATAACTTAAATAATAGAAATTCTGAAGAAAAAAATAGAAAAAAATGAGTGGAGAAAAAATTAGGAAAAAATGAATAAAAATTACACATGGAGACCTTTAGTTCCGGTTGGTGTTATAAACCACGAATAACGGGCCTCCGTCCCAGCATGCGCCCGCAGCCCACGTGAAGGGTCTTTAATTAGTCCCGGTTCGTAGCATAACCGAAACTAAGGAGAGACCTTTAGTCTCAGTTCGGGACTAAAGTCCCTTATCAACCGGGACGGAATCTCCTTTTACTAGTGATAGTCACTCTCGGCTGAAATTCATAAAATATGGATGTACTTCTTCCGGTCGGATTTAATCGATGCTGATGGAGGCATGTGCATGCATGTTTGCTATCAATTCTTTGTGCTATAAAACATGTAGTACTATGTATATTTCCCTTTTATCTTATAAATCATAATAAGCTAGATGGACATACGTCTCACATGTTTGACACATACTTCTCCAGTATTACATAAAGTTGCTCCTTCTGTGCAAATATGTAGCAGTGCACATTGGTTTTGATCGAAGTTATTTTTTTCGTAAAGTTCGACCAAATATGCTTTAACAAATATCAACATAATGTTGATATCTTTTTCTATATACTATATCAAGCATTACGAGAATTTTCCTGAGTGGTATTAAAGTTATCACGCAGTACTATATTTTGGCGTGGTGAAGGTATGGTGTGAGCTTTACACGGCGTGATGTAAACTCCGATGGCATCGAGGAGCCAGCCAGAGCGTCCCCAGAAGCCGACGATGCAGCCATTTGCGGCTGGGATGGAGAATGGCGTCCCCGTCTCCTCGCCGTACGGTCCATATGTTTCTCCCTTGTCCGTATGGAACGTGAGGGAGGTGACGACGACTTGTTCTGGGAGCTGCTCATCCATGGCCCATCCTCCTCTGCAACGCCCAAACGTCCCCTCGACCGCTGTGAGCTGCTCATCCGATGAAAACTCGATCTGCTCGCTCGCAAAATTAAGACAGAGAGATGCGTTAGGAAAGGCTTGATTCTTTGTCTGTGACTGTGAGCGCCTAGAAATTCTCACGAGACTGCTACCTTTGACCCAGTGGTTATCACCGGACCAATTCCTTTCGGAGCATAGTGATCGCCGTCAGGCGGCCCCGATGTACGCCTCACCCCAGCCTGAAGATACTCGTAAGAGAAGCCGTGCACGGCGTCGGTGTGCTCGACGGAGACGCTGAGGAGGCGAGCCGCGCCGCCGCCGCTGCCGGGCATACTGAAAGCTAGCCCACCTGGTCCTCCCCACGGCCCGACCTTGACCACTCCTCTTCCTCCGTGCTTCGTCCCCTCCGAGATCTCCCCGGAGAAGTTGCGGAGTGCTCTCGACAACGGCCTCGCTGTTTGCTTATCCGTGGACGCCATCCCTCCCCCTCTGCTCATTGACAAGGGCCTCGGCCTCCCTGCTGCTGCTCCTTCGTGGACGCCATCGCTCATGCTGATATCTCTATGAATATTAGTGTATGCTATCTGTGCCAGCATGGCCTGGCGCTGCTGCTCTTGTAATTCGGCTCGTGAGAGTGGGACGCTCGCACGCGCGGCGGGTGATGAGAGAGCTGCCTCTGCTCCGTCCCCGGCGCCGCCTGACCGACGTCCTTCCCTGTGATTACCACCCCAGAGCTCCTGAAATCAACCATGTATATTGTATCAACATTAGTTCTTCCATCATCTCTTTTGAAGTCGTCCAAACTCGATCGACCAGTCGAGATGGCTACGTTCGTCGTGAATATCATATGATCACCTTTGCGAAGTCCTCTGCGAGGCCTCTCAGGCTGACGCTGGCGCGGAGGGCGATGTCCATCGCCGGCGGCTGCTTGGTCCTCGTCCTCGTGGAACTGGCCAGCGTCCGGCCGAGAGCGGCGCCGGCGAGGGTGGAACAGGTGTAGACGGACACGGTGCCGACGAGGATGAGGAGAAGGGTGGCAGCGGAGAAGCGCGCCATTACCAGATAGTTAGCTCGTTCGACCTTGCAGAGATCGATCAGCTGCACCTGCAATCCATCGTGATCGAACAGTTGGGTGTAATATATACGGTCGCCGGTACAGGCCCGTTGCCGGCCGGCCGTGTGTCATGGATTGGCATCATCGAGCCAAATTTGTCGCCGTGGGAGAGTTTCAGTCAGTTAGCCGCTTCAACAACGACGTTCATCGGGAAATCAAGATAAATAAGTACGTTACCCTGTCGGTGTTGACGCTAACTCCGAATAGATACATAGTTACAGTGACATATTCATTGGTTGTATCGCCTTCTCGTATGGGTGTTCTCGTCAGGTAGCGGTGCATGAGTGCCCCTTCACTTTGGGCCCGTTTGGTAGCTTAGGCTGATTTCGTGCACCACTGCGTTAGGGAGAAGAATCCCGACGGCGTTCCAGACAGAAATGACCTGTCGTTTGGTTGGTAGGTCACGAAGAGTTTTTCCGATCCCGTGGAGATTTGAGCTCTAGCCGTTTGGTAGGTCGATTTTAAGGCCAAGTAGCACAACCTTAATGTTGATGTTTGGTTGCAACCCAAAAACAACTTTTAGTTACCTCTTCCCTTCAGTGATGAGGTTACCAGTGATCAATACCGCACAAGCAAGATCAGACTTGAAAGATCAAAGACGATACGGAATAGGTTCAGACACGACCATAGTGCACGACACGACACGACGTGATACTTGTTCAGACACCATAGTTCAGACATGACCACATACCGTAGTTTAGACATGACACTATTGGACGGTAGAGACAGAATACCAGCATCAACACAACACCAGCAGAGCCTCACACTTCTTCTTCAAAGACGATACACATGGTGGAATCGCGCGCCATGGTCCGGGCACCTGGTCATCACCTCAGTGCAGGTGTGGTCGAAGATGACACCATCTTGAAGTTGAGGAACTGGCCTATCTTGAGCTGATGGGCGATGGCGAAGGCCACCCACCCCTGGTCGATGAATGTGGCGTCGCCTTCTTTCCTATAGTCATCCTCCGGTTGCAGCCAGTGTTGCTGCGGACAATGATGCTCGAAGGGATGTTGAGTCAGTCAGGGACTCCTGCACTTGCAAGAGGAAGAGAGCAGCAAAGAAAAAGAGGTCGTTTTTTTCCGGGGAGGGGCACATAGCGATAGATACTTTAGAAACCTATCACTAAGAAGCGGGCTCACTGAAAACCAAACTGTTCGTATTTCTTTAAAACGCTGCTGCCCTAGTCGGGGGTCTGTCTATAGAAGAAGGGAATCCAGAGGAAGAAGCAGCTCCCCGAAGGAATCCTTCTAACTACCACCTACCTACCTCCCGCTTTTGTTCGGACAAGGCGAGTTTCCTAAGATTCACCCACCGCGGATACACTAAGCGTTCTTCCCGTTGGTAAATCTGATTCTTGCAAATCAACATCAGACTTAGAAGCTTCATGGGGTCTGGTCTCGCCATTTGGCAATTTAAGCCAAACAAAATACAGTACAGAGGTTATAACCAATACACAAGCAGGCGTGAACCAGTCAGAAATTAGAATGGAGAAGTAGACACAGAAGAGGAGGTGTTGGGACAGTATCGATAGCCGCCTTTTCTAGTCCAAACCACTTGATGAATTTGAAAGGGATTGGGAACTTCCCGAAGGTGGGCTTGAAGATGATTCAGAGGAAGTGGTCCGGCCCTACATCGTTGTGAAACTGGCCAACGTTAGCCTTCCTTCCTCGATGCTTCTTGGATGGTCCCTCGCCGAGAACCTCCGCAGGTGCCCCAAGCTGGATCTTCTCAGTCTGCACCAAGAACACACGCCATTAGAGGTGGCTGCTCACAAGTAGTTGAACAAGGACATGAGAAACATTAGCGAGGCCTCATACATTGGGTAACATGGCAGCTCAAGGGACTATACCCAAACTAAGTCTACTGTGCAAGAAATGTGACACACACGACTAAGTTTGAGGGAAGCACCTTGCTTTCCGTAGTATCATACTTGAATCACTGGCCAACACAGAATTGAAGAACCAGAAAAGGCCTCATACATTGGGTCAGAAGGCGGGCAAAGGGAGTGGTCACAAACTACGTGTAGTGTGCAAGGAATGTGGCACACACGACTAAGTTTAAAAACACCACCTTGCCTTTCATTGTGCCATACTTGAATCATTGGCCAATGCAGAACTGAAGAAACAGAAATAGAAAGCAAGGTAACACATGCCTCATAATATGAGGACATATGGAGGAGATGTTTGATCAGAACCAATTGCATGGTCATGTTCAGTCATGCCATAGGTTCTGATCAATCATCTCTCCATACTATGATCCCTGGTTATAATCATCGCCATAGTTCACTCACAAACAACAAAAGTATCAGTTCAAATAGAGTACGTTACAAGTGTTACTTAGTGTACATTATAAATGCAGGGCAGTGTACATTACAAATGTTACTTAGGGTACATTACAAATTCTACGTAGCCCAACCATTAGGAGAATCTCCTACACTACAACTCCAACACATTCATCACTCATCACAAATAGTCCCGATTCTCTTGAGCTTTTCCTTGTTTGCAAAATTCACTTGGAGTATATCGTATAAGTCATACTCTAACTTTCTGTTTTCAGCCACCAACTGTAGGATAACGTAGCATAGAAAACAAAAAATTTCCTACCGCG
>NC_061510.1:252061864-252138201 GCF_022539505.1 Lolium rigidum | reverse complement strand
ACCTTGTCTACAGGAAAAGAAGTGTGAGTAGACATCAGACACTAGGCACTATGCCCTAACAATCTTATGCTATTACATGACCAATCCATCCAATCCCTACCATCCCCTTCAGCCTATAGCGGGGGAATTACTCACACATGGATGGGGGAAACATGGCTGGTCGATGGAGAGGCGTCGGTGGTGATGATGGCGATGATCTCCTCCAATTCCCCGTCCCGGCGGAGTGCCAGAACGGAATTTCTGGTCCCGAGACGGAGTTTCGCGATGGTGGCGGCGTACTGGATGGTTTCTGGCGACTTCGACTTCTCGTCTCGCGTTTTTAGATCGAAACCCTTACGTAGTCCAGAGGAGGGCGTCAGAGGCCAGCCGAGGCGGCCACACAGTAGGGCGGCGCGCCCCCCTCCTGGGCCGCGCCGGCCTAGTGTGTGGGGGCCTCGGGCCTCCACACGGCTTGCCCTTCGGCTCCGTAATTCTTCCGGAAAAATAAGACCTTCGACATAAATTCCGGGGATTTTCCTGAAAGTTGGATTTCGCACAAAAACGAGACACCAGAGCAATTCTGCTGAAAACAGCGTTAGTCCGTGTTAGTTGTATCCAAAATACACAAATTAGAGGCAAAACAATAGCAAAAGTGTTCGGGAAAGTATATACGTTTTGGACGTATCAACTCCCCCCAAGCTTAGCTTATTGCTTGTCCTCAAGCAATTCAGTTAACAACTGAGTGCGATAAAAGAACTTTCACGAACACATTTGTTCATATGATGTAAATATTCTCATGATATGGCAAGTACTTAAGCAATTCATAATAAGATACATGCAGATAAAATCATCTAACAACTATGTCAATCATGGAAAAGGTACCAACAAATTAACAATAAGCATCATGAATCATGTCTATCAGCAGGATTGCAATGTTCATAGAAGGATATGATAAAGTGGTATCTCGCTTGCCCGTATTTGTACAACAAAACATAAATGCTCGGGCACCTTTGAAGTTCATGAGAAGATTGGAAGTAGAGATTATCAAAGATAAAAGCATCAAAGTTATACCACAGTTAATCACATTTTGGGACAAGCATATTATACTAAGAATGACAGTTGTGCTCTCAAGAAGGTGCTCAAAGAAAGGATGGAGACTCAATGTAAAAGTAAAAGATTGACCCTTCGCAGAGGGAAGCAGGGATTAACATGTGCTAGAGCTTTTCATTTGTAAAACAGGAGTAAAATTATTTTGAGAGGTGTTTGTTGTTGTCAACGAATGATATTGGGTACTCTAACTACCTCGTCAACCAGACTTTCAAGAGCGGCTCCCATGAAGGACGTTATCTCTACCAGCAAGGTAAATCGTCCCTCTTCTCTTTTGTTTACACACGTACTTTAGTTTTATTATGGATGACACTCACCCCAACCTTTGCTTACACAAGCCACGGCTAACCGAATCCTCGGGTGCCTTCCAACAATCTCATACCATGGAGGAGTGTCTATTTGCAATTTAAGTTGCTTACTGATAAATCAGGGCAAAACATGTGAAGAGAATTATTAATGAAAGCTGATTAATTGGGGCTGGGAACCCCGTTGCCAGCTCTTTTTGCAAAATTATTGGATAAGCGGATGTGCCACTAGTCCATTATGAAAGTCTGTCAGGAGTAAATCACAAGATTGAAAGATAAACACCACATACTTCCTCATGAGCTATAAAACATCGACACAAATTGAGAAGCATTTTGAAGGTTTAAAGGTAGCACATGAGAATTTACTTGGAATGGTTTGAAATGCCATGCATAGGTATTTATGGTGGACACTCCGGAATAACTTGGTTTTCGGGGTTTGGAAGCACGAGCAGCGTTCCCGCTCAGTACAAGTGAAGGCTAGCAATAGACTGGGAAGCGACAATCAAGAGAGTAGTAACTGTCATAATCATGCTTGCGACAAAATAAATTAACGGAGGCATAAAAGTGATACAAGAAATCTGAGGTAAAGTAAATCATCGAGGCTTAATTGACATTTGTTCAGTCATATGCATGCGTGAGCATGTGCCAAGTTGATTTAAGCGAATTATTCAGAGGAGGATACCACAATGTCATACCTATCTATGAATAAAGCAATGCAAGCAAATATTTATGACATGCTACTTATATTAATAAATTGGCGCTAAGCATGAGAGATCATGAACTACTAGACTTTCTTAAATGACATATACCTCACATGAACCAACTAAGCATTCTCACATGGATGAGTATATGTACAAAAATGAAAACAAATAGAGTTCATACCAGCCTCTCACCACAGTCGAATTGTCGTAGATCGTCATTATTGCTTTTCACTTGTGTAGCTTGAATAATATGGAATGAAAACCACGCTCCAGCCACCGAAGACCACTGAACTCATAATGAACTTTATAAAACCAAAGAAGAACAACAAATATTTTTGGTGTTTTCGAATTGGAAATAAGAACAAAAGGAAACAAGCAAACAAAGCAAAAATCTTTTTGGATTTTCTTATAGCAAACCAACGATAGCAAATAAAGCAAAATAAAAGCAAGAAACCAAAATAGACAAATGGTAAAGAGAAACAACAGAAATATTTTTGGTCTTTTTGTGTTTTAGGAAAGAAACAAAGCAAAAAACAAGATAATGAAAACTAAAAGAGTCACATAAACACAAAGCAGCAGGAATTCGTCAAACTCGACAGCAGTACAGTAATCGATTTTTAATAAATTCTTCCGCTGCTCAGCTCGAAAAGTGTTCAACTAATGGAAGTTAGATAATAACCTGGGGAACATGCACAAAAATTGGCTTCGCAAAATAACGTTCTGGCTGTTTTTGAGAATTTTTTTGGTATCAGCCCAGAATCTGTTTTCAATCAGCACTTCCCCAAATATCATCTCCCTCTTATTAGAAAACCACTTCAAGAAACTAAACAAGTATATACAAGTATCCAGCAACTATAATATGCAAAGAATGAGTGATGTCGGTATACCTCCCCCCAAGCTTAGGCTTTTGGCCTAAGTGGAGATCAATCCCATGGTGCCCATGAAGTAGCACCTCCGTAGTACGACGAAGATGGATCTTGTTCCGGGTATGTGCTGGAAGAAGCACCCGGATACGTGACGGTGTAGTCGTAGGAGGGCTCGGCGTCCTTAGAGTCATGCTGCTGGTGGAAGCCCTGTATCTTCAGTTGCTCATCCACCTCCTCCTTAGAGCGCGACCATGGTTTCCTGTCAACACTGAACAAATTTGGCTGCGGCAAAAGGATTCCCCTCTCATCCCCGTCAGCAAACAACATTCTATAGACCATATTATCTAAACTAGAGTCAGATGTAACAAATTGATGACTCTTCATAGCAGCAATATCAAGCCTTATAGAGTTACTTTCACATCAGTAGGGTCAAGAGGAAGATCTAGATATGCTAAAATGCGTGATGCAATAATTTCTCCAAATATAGGCCCCTTGTTAGACAAGCGGCGAGCAACAAGAGCACCAAGATGATAAGGTGTCTCTCCAGTGAGTGCAGCAATCAAGAAAGCAAGATGATAACTAGAAATATTACTAGTGTTCTCCCTACCAAGAATGCTAGTAGCAATGTAATAAGCAAAATACTTAATGGCGGGGAGTTGAATGTTTCTTATCTTGCCACGCTGAATGGTGCGGCAATCATCATTGGTGATTTCTCGATAGAGCTCCAGCAAAGCCTTGGGGTTGTCCTCGATCTTCCTTGCTGTACCTACAGGGGCAATATCCAATGCAGTACAAAAATCCTCCAACTTCATAGTAATAGGATTACCATAGATCATGAATGCAACTGTCGGGTGATAGTGCTTGTTGTTGAACTTAAAGCTCTCCACAAAGATTTTAGTGAGCATGTGGTATTGCTCCCTCTCATCTCCCATGTAGGTGGTTAAGCCCGCCTTACCGACGAGGGTCAAGAAATCATCCAACAACCCTGCATTACTCAAAAAGTCATAACATGGGAAAGATGAAGCGTTAGGGACTCCATTGTCCTCTTCGGGTTCGAAGCTCGGTGCGATGACGTCCTCATTATAGGATCGCCTAAATCGGGTGCCGGTCCTAGAAGGCCTCCCCGTGCTTGTCGTCTCTCTTTCAAACACTTCTCCAAAGTTACAATTATCCATCTTCCTTTTCTGAAATTTTTCAACAAACAATATAAAATCTGATTTGGTGACATACAATTGAGGGAAACTACTATAGGAACTTGCTAGAGTACTAAACATGCATCAAAACTAGTTTTTACCACTTAGAACAAGCATGCAAGCTCACTAAACATGTTACCTACAGAAGCAAAATATTCAAGATATACTCCACCAAACAAAATTCTACTTGGATAATCGAAGGAGTCACATACCGGAGAGCAAATGTGCCAAATTTCGGACGTAAATCAGGCTGAGCAAAGACATCGAGAAATCTTGACCTCTTGAGCAGAAACACGAGTGAGAGAAAGCTGGTGCGAGTTTTTTCGGGAGAGAGAATGAGATGGGAGAAAGAGATGAAGTGGTGGGGCAAAGAGGGGCCCACACAACAGGGTGGCGCGCCCCCCTTGCTGGCGCGCCGGCCTGTGGGGTGCCACCCTGGGGTGCCCCACTGGTCATCCCCAGGTGCTCCCAGGTGCTTCTTCGAAAAATAAGACCAACGGTATAATTTTTATGAATTTTTGAAAACTTTGAAAAATGCACATTTCTGGGTGTCAAAATTGTTATTACTGGGCAGAAAAAGATTTTTGAAGTCTCTAATTAACTAAAGAACTTTGCAAAACAAAAGTGCTACAGCAAGTAAAACAAGTGGAGGAAGAAAGAGATGTTGTTTAGCTCTTCTATGCATATAAAATAAATTTGTTAACAAGGTTGATCAAGTCTTGCCACCAAATAAATTTTACATAGCATAAGAAGAAATAAATCTCAAATCAATCATGTTACCCTGAATTGTATTGATATGGATCCAATCACAAGAGTTTGATATTCTTCTTTAGGCTCATATATTGGATAATCAATAGTTCCCACTTTGATAGTTCTCACATTAGAAATTGTATTAACTCCACATGCTTTCTCAATCCTCTTGGGAAAATAAACGGTATGCTCCTTGTCATCGACATTGAAAGTAACTTTTCCTTTATTGCAATCAATAACAGCCCCTGCGGTGTTAAGAAAAGGTCTCCCAAGAATAATAGACATATTATCATCTTCGAGCATTTCCAACACAACAAAATCGGTTAATATCAAGCGATTATTAGTAACTTGAACAGGAACATCCTCACATATACCAACAGGAATAGCAGTAGATTTATCAGCCATTTGCAAAGATATATCAGTCGGTATCAACTTATCTAAATAAAGTTTATACCTAATAATAAAAGCAAAAGGGCTTCTTGTTGGTCCGTTTGTTTTTGCCCCTGTTTTTCGCTGAAATTACACTACATGCCACCACCAAGTGAATAACGGTTCGTCTGTGCGCTGTTGTATATATTGGATCTACGTACGTGAGTGAAGGCCCGTGGCATTGAGCCAATACCAGTCAAGTCCCGTGGCCCATTAACCGGTGACCCGGCCCAGTTTGTTCGTCAAGCGGGTTCCACTTCGTCTTCTCCAACGCAAACTGCTTTCACACGGATTGGTCTAGACGGCTCCGACACACACTGTGCTCGACCAAGCGACCATGGTGTTCCCTCATAAAAATACTGCAGCCCCACGATTCCGTCAATCGAAATCGAATCCCAACTCGAAGTCCCGTCAGAAATTCAGGATTCCAATCCCTCACCGGAAGTTTCGCCCAAGATGCCTCGAGCGAAATCGAAATTGAAATCCAAGCTCCAAGTGCTGCCGAAAGTGTCGCCCAAGATTACTCGAGCGAAATCCAAAACAAAAACCAAGCTTGAAGTTCCGTCAAAAGTTTCGGCCAAGATCCCTGGAGCGAAATCAAAATCCATAACCAAGATCGAAGTCCCGTCAGAAGTTCCGCGCAGGATGAACATTGCCATGGCCGAACTTCCGCCTCAGCTAGATATTGCTGCCGTCTCGTTACTTCCGGCTGCATGCTTGATGTGGAATCGCCTGCAATATCCACAGTACCAAATATGGTATAATTACTTCTCCTGATGTCTGCTCTCTGTCCGTTATGTGCTTGACTGAATTGCTCTGTTTTCAGATACGGTAATTGGTACTCGGAGTAGTTCCGGTGATGTGTGCCCGTCTGAATTTCTCTATTTTCCATCCAGTCCTCTAAATTGCTCTGTTTTCCATTGTCTAAATTACTTTCATAATTTATTTGCTGAGAGAGTTACAGAAAGAGAGAAATAATATTGGTATGAGGTAGAATCAGTATACTATCTTACTATTTGACACGTGAAATTACTGTCATGGTTAGCTTCCTTATAATTAGTACGGCATATGTGATGTTAAACTTCTATTTTTGTTTATGTTTGCAGAAAATGGATCACAACAGTGAAACAACCACTCTTGAGGAATTTGATAACCATCCTACCATGAACTAACCTGGGCATAATACTCAAGCTGCTGCACCAATGTGACAATGCAGTGGTTGGATTTGCCAGGAACTACAGGACACACTAACAGCGATGGACAGATAAATAATAGGTGTACGAATTCCTAAATTCAGTACCCACAATAGCAAAACGAATGATTCTGAAATTGCAATTTCTGAACGTTGCAAAGTGCAAGTGATTCAGCAGCAAACCTGAACAAAAGTACGGGGGCAGCAGCCCGACCGCGCCGATCAAGTGCCCAATGCCCCGAGCCGGAATTCAGTCCCGGAAGGCCAGCTCCACCACGCGGCGTCTCACATCGTCACAGCAGCACCTACCCTCTCCTCCGCAGCGCGCCACCTCAACCCACCGTCGAGCAGCCTCGTCGCCAGAAACCGGCCGCCGACCAATCTTGGCGCTACGATCCGGGACGCGCGAGGATGGCGTCCCTCCATAGCCTTGCCGCTTCCTCTGTGATGCCGTGCTGTCGAACCACCTCCACTACAGCCATTGGTGACACGCTGCAGCCGGGCCGGCTGGTCGACTCGATGCGCCGCCTACTATCCGCCGCCAGCAGCAGACCGCCATACATTCTTGGCGGTGAGAATCGGAGGGACAGCCCTCAATTAGGTGGGCTATGGTAGAGTGGGATTACTGAGAGGGGTTCGTGAACATTGGGGAATTGAAAAGAAGAGATCAGGCTAAGAGGAAGGAGAGAAAATAAAATAGACCAATTATACTCATTAAACTATATATTTAAAATAAAAATATATAGTTTGTCCAAAATTGATGCATCTAGATCCGATTTAATACATAAATACATCTAAATTTAATAAACTTGAGACAATTTAACAGATGGAGGAAGTAATAAATACGGGTGAATCGACTTTGAGCCAAAATTTGAAAAGTAAATAATGTATATTAATATTACTAAGTATAGGGTCATGCGGGTTAGTGAACTTTGAGCCAAAATTAAAAATAGTGATAATGTTTTTCAACTTAAAGCTAAAATTTAGCTTCTAAGCCTGATGAACATCCTTTTTTGCGCAACAATGTATGTATATTAGATACAAGTATTGCCAACCAACATGATAAACATGTGTGGGACGAAGTATGCATCAAATTAAAATTACATAGCGGTGGAATTCACTACAAATTGGTGAAGTGAGAGCTCGCACATCATCTTAGCATTAATTATGTTAACGTGACAACCTTCCTCGATTGCGCCAAAAAGAAGAAGTGGCAACACAGATAATTAGTATAAGTATTTGCGTAATTATTTGTCCCGGTGCAACGCACGGGCACTTTTACTAGTCTCTTATAAAGAGAGAGGCATAACACTAACACGCGCTCCCAAATCACATAGAGCAGTTCTAACATAATTATTCTTAATAGAACAAGAAATAGTCGGTATACGTGGGTCGCCAAGCTTCTTTGGAACTTTGCCATTGAAAGAGTAATTAGCAAGCATAGTGGAAATCTCCTCATTAGGAATCTTCCTTTTGTTAGAGACAATATCTTTCATATACTTTGAATAAGGAGGCAATTTAATAGCATCAGTCAAAGGTATTTGCAGGAATAAAGGTTTCATCCAATCACAGAATTTGTTATAATGTTCTTCTTCCTTTGATTTTAGTTTCTTAGCAGGAAAAGGCATTTGCTTTTGAACCTAAGGTTCCCTTTCATTACCATGTTTCTTAGCAATAAAATCTTCTTTAGTATACTTTTTATTTTTAGCATGCTTTGCAGGTTCTTCTTCAACCTCTTCTTTATCAGAAGCATCATTCTTATCATTATCTTTATCATGTTCATTACCACTTTCAGTTTCGAGCATCGAAATAGATATACTATTAGGATCATTAACGAGCTCGGAGGGATTCTACAACTGTTTTATGTTTCTTTTTCTTTTTCTTAGATGGAGCACTAGTTTCGAGTTCGTTGAGAATCTTGTTCAACTCTTTTGGGATGCCCTTCGGGATATAGAGGATCCTGGGTAGAAACACCGCCTCTAGTTGTTACTTCATAAGCATGTTTTTCTTTAGAATTATCTTTTAACAAGTCATTTTGCACTTTAGTGAGTTGATCAATTTGAGTTTGAATCATATGAAAATGTTTAACAAGCATCTTAATATCATTGGAGGTTCTCTCCACAATACCATGCAATTCACTAATAGCTCGAGAATTTTCCATTAAATGATTCTCTACTCTCATATTGAAATTACTTTGCTTAACAATATAATTATCAAACTCGTCTAAGCATTGAGCAGGAGGTTTTGAATATGGAATATCTTATCTAGTAAAGCGTTCAAGAGAGTGTACCTCAATCATGGATGAAGGGGAGTGATCTTACATAGATCTTCTATGGGAGGTAAATTCTTCACATCTTCGGATTTAATACCCTTCTCTTTAAGAGATTTCTTGGCTTCCCTCATATCTTCATCATTTAATTTAATCATACCCCTCTTCTTCAATACTGGTGTCGGGGTTGGTTCAGGTGTAGACCAATCATCATTATTCCGGCCTATTCTAGCCAATAATTCTTCAGCGTCGTTTGGAGTTCTTTTCCTGAAAACACAACCAGCACAACTATCCAGGTATGCCCTAGACTCAATGGTTAGTCCACTATAAAATATATCAAGTAAATCATGCTTTTCCAAATCATGTTCAGGCCGAGCTCTAATAAGAGAGCAAAATCTAGCCCAAGCCTCGGGCAATTTCTCTCCATCTTCCTGGTCAAAATTATAAATTCTCTGCAAAGCAATATGTTGAGCACTAGCAGGAAAGTATTTCCGGAAGAAAAACATCAAGCAATTCTTTTGGACTATTAATAGAATCAGGTGGCAAACTATTATACCAAGTTTTAGCATCATCCTTTAATGAGAAAGGGAAAATTTTAGCAACGAAATAAGTACGCTTCTTAACATCATCGAAAAACAAGCTACTCGGAGTAGACAGACTCAATCATGTGTTCTACAGCACTTTCTTTTTCAGTACCACAAAAAGGTGTTTTCTCAACAATAGATATATGAGACAAATCAAGAGTAAAATCATAATCCTTATCCTTAATGTTTATAGGAGATGTGGCAAATTTAGGATCAGGAGACAGTTTATATCTAACAGTATGTTGTGCAAGCAACTTTTTAATTTTCCTTGCATCAGTAGTAGCATTGCATTTATCAATAAAATCATCATCAAGTTCTACATAATCTTCATCAAGATCATCACTAGAGTATTCAACAGACTCAGGTGAATTAACAGGTGTAGCAGCATTTTCATTAGGAGTTTCAGTACTTTCAATTTGTCTAGACCTAGCAATTGTAGCATCTAGAAAAGATCCCAATGAACCATCATTATCAAGCACAGTAGAAGCATCATCAAAATTATGAGAGGAATTTTCAGATCTAGCGGTAAGTACCAAGCATGTGAAGCTTGTGGTGGTGAAACAAGTTTATCTATCACAGATGGTGAATCAAGAGCAGCAGAGGTACTCAGAGTTGTACCTTTTCTTGTAGTGGATGGTAATATAGCGACTTCAGGATCGCGAGATTTACCCATGATGGAGAATTTGCAGCGAACAATATCAATCCAAGTGGACTTGCAAATAAAGCTATGCTCCCCGGCAACGGCGCCAGAAAATAGTCTTGATAACCCACAAGTATAGGGGATCACAACAGTCTTCGCGGGAAGTAAAACCCAATTTATTGATTCGACACAAGGGGAGACAAAGAATACTTGTAAGCCTTAACAGCGGAGTTGTCAATTCAGCTGCACTCGCAAACAGACTTGCTCGCAAGAGTTTATCGAGAGTAACAGTTTTATAGCGATAGCAGTGGTGAAATAACGGCAGCAGAGTAACAAAGACAGCAGTAGTGATTATAGTAAATAGCAGGATTAAAATATCGTAGGCACAAGGATGGATGAACGGGCGTTGCATGGATGAGAGAAACTCATGTAACAATCAAGGCAGGGCATTTGCAGATAATAATAAAATGGTATCCAAGTACTAATCAATCAATAGGCATGTGTTCCATATTTAATCGTACGTGCTCGCAATGAGAAACTTGCACAACATCTTTTGTCGTACCAGCCGGTGGCAGCCGGGCCTCTAGGGAATCTACTGGAAATTAAGGTACTCCTTTTAATAGAGCACCGGAGCAAAGCATTAACACTCCGTGAACACATGTGATCCTCATATCACCGCCTTTCCCTTCGGTTGTCCCAATTTCTGTCACTTTGGGGCCTCGGGTTCCGGACAACAATACGTGTATACAACTTGCAGGTAAGATCATAAAGCAATGAATATCATCATGAATTGATAACATGTTCAGATCTGAGATCATGGCACTCGGGCCCTAGTGACAAGCATTAAGCATAACAAGTTGCAACAATATCATAAAAGTACCAATTACGGACACTAGGCACTATGCCCTAACAATCTTATGCTATTACATGACCAATCTCATCCAATCCCTACCATCCCCTTCAGCCTACAGCGGGGGAATTACTCACACATGGATGGGTGAAACATGGCTGGTCGATTGAGAGGCGTCGGTGGTGATGATGGCGATGATCTCCTCCAATTCCCCGTCCCGGCGGAGTGCCAGAACGGAGTTTCTGGTCCCGAGACGGAGTTTCGCGATGGTGGCGGCGTACTGGATGGTTTCTGGCGACTTCGACTTCCCGTCTCGCGTTTTTAGATCGAAACCCTTAAGTAGTCCAGAGGAGGGCGTCGGAGGCCAGCCGAGGCGGCCACACAGTAGGGCGGCGCGCCCTCCTGGGCCGCGCCGGCCTAGTGTGTGGGGGCCTCGGGCCTCCACCTGGCTTGCCCTTCCGGCTCCGTAATTCTTCCGGAAAAATAAGACCTTCGACATAAATTCCGGGGATTTTCCTGAAAGTTGGATTTCTGCACAAAAACGAGACACCAGAGCAATTCTGCAGACAACAGCGTTAGTCCGTGTTAGTTGTATCCAAAATACACAAATTAGAGGCAAAACAATAGCAAAAGTGTTCGGGAAAGTAGATACGTTTTGGACGTATCAGTGCATGTCGTCATGGTCGTGGCCTTCGCCAAGGAGATCACATCTCTCCTTTGTTGTTTGTCATTGCCATGGATGTCCTCTCGGCCATGCTCCGGACCGCCGAGCGCGCTGGTGTGCTCTCGGACCTCACCCCCCTTGGTTTGAAGAGCAGGGTTTCCCTGTACGCAGATGATATGGTCATCTTTGCCAAGGCGACAGTAGCGGACCTTTAGGTGGTGTGGGTTGTCCTCGACTGTTTCGGAGCGGCTTCGAGTCTGAAGGCGAACCCAGCCAAGAGCATTGCGGCTCCGATATAGTGCTCCGATGACTTGCTGGAAGTTGTGCTGCCGTCGCTGCCGTGCCCTATTGGGCTCCTTCCATGCTCCTACCTGGACTGTCGTTGTCCATTAGGAAGCCGAGGAAGACGGAGATGCAGGCCCTGTTGGACAAGCTTGCGGCCAAGCTTCCGTTTTGGAAGGCAGGGCTCATGACGAGGGATGGGCGGTTGGTTTACGTCCAGGCCGTCATGACGGCCTCGGTTGTATATCACCTTCTCGCTCTAGACGTGGATCCTTGGTTCATCAAGGCGGTGCACAAGCTCCGACACAGCTTCTTTTGGGCTGGCAAGGAAGATGCTAGGGGAGGCTGCTGCATGGTGGCGTGGCACTTGGTGTGTCAACCCAAGAGTCTCGGTGGGTTGGGTCTCCACAACCTCCGTTGGCTTTGCACTCCGCGCACGGTGGCTTTGGTTGCAGCGCTCCGTTGGCTCCAAACCGTGGCTTGGTCTCGACGTATGGGTCAGCGACGAGGCGCGTGCTTTGTTCGATGCTTCGGAAAGGATCGAAGTTGGGAGTGGTGCTTCCATTCGTTTCTTGGAGGATGCATGGATCGGTGGCCTCACAGCTGCGACCATCGCCCCGGACCTCATCAACCTCGTCAGGGTGGCCGTTCGTCGACACCGATCGGTTCAGGAGGGTCTGGAGGGGAATGTCATGGGCTGCGGACATCACCGGTGAGCTCTCTGTGGTGGCAGTGGTTCAGTATGTTCGCCTCTGGGCTGCCATTGCCCAGGTGCCGCGGAGTGGGACTTGGGAGGATCGGTTCACCTGGAAGTGGCGCGCCCACGGACAGTTTTCCTCTAAGTCCGCTTATCGTGTGCTCTGGCATGGTACGTGCGGGCTGCCGGGGACGACGTTGGTCTGGGATTCCTTCGCGACATTGCAATATAAGTTGCATGCGTGGCTGGCTCTGAGGCGTCGCTGTTGGACAGCGGATCGAGGGCTGTGCCGCGGCTTGCCCACTCACACGTTGTGCCCCCTTTGTAATGTTGTCGACGAAACTCTCGGCCACCTCTCGCTCCATTGTGACTTCGCCCATGGGGTGTGGTCCGGGTTGGTGGCTCGGCTTGGTCTCCCAGACATCGTTCCCGCGGGGGACGACGGCATCAACGATTGGTGGCTTGGGGTGGCCCATCGGTTCCCGCCGGCGGGTAGGAAGAAGGCCAACTCGCTTATCATGCTTACCCTGCGCATTCTTTGGCTCGAACTAAACGCCAGGGTATTCGATGGGAAGACGACGCCAGTGGATGTTACCTTGAGGCTAGTTCTTGAGGAGTGGAGGGTTTGGTGAGAGTGTAGAGGTAGGCGGATTAGAGATGTTCACTAGCTTTGGCCTCCTTAGTTAGGCCAGTATGTGTGGTGGCCTCTATCCGTTTGTATGGGACATTTTTGTCCGCTTCTTATGCTTAATACAATGACACGTAGATCTCGTGCGTGTTCTCAAAAAAAAATGGAGGGCTCAATTGGAAGCCTCCGTACAAGATTCCCGATTTGGGGATGCTAGTTCCCAGCCCGCCACAATTGAAGCAAGGTTGTTAGGCAGAAGACTCAGCAGCAAGCCGCCCTGATCTCGTTGGCGGCAGCCAACCGTGTGGCCCGCAAGGAGGCGGTGGCGGCTAGGTGCTGCAAGTAGTCGTCAGTGAACAAGAGAACCAGGAGATGGAGGACGAAGCGACGGCGGAGGTGCTGGAGGCTGTGGCGGAGGGATCAGGCTCGCAACGACACCAACAATAAGGCAGCCTAGTTGGCGAAGAGGGTAGCCCACTGGGACACCGCTCTGGCAGAGGGCTGGGTGCGGCAACACGCGGAGAAGGGCCAGCACGACAGGACGGAGGTCCTGGTTGTGGATAGGACCGTACCTCAGCATGAGGCCGCGGTCCAACGCCTCCATGCCCAGCAAGAACACGAGGTCTGGTACTCACGTTCTGGCTCCGACGGCCAAGGCCCTCATAGCATGTCGATGGCCAATAGGGCGTGCGATGACGTAGATAAGGCTGTCGTAGTTTAGGTTAATCACCCCATGTAACCATCTGTGTAAAGATTGTCATTTTGACTAACTAATATTAATGAACTCATTGCAATGATATGTGTCACTGCCGGCGAGCCCGTTGAAGCCTTGCGCAGATACCAGAGTGGTGCGCTGCGACTAGTCCGCGATGATGTATTGCTAGCCAAAATTAGGCCGCTGGGCTATGGTTTTGCTCCCCTAGCATCCGCGAGGACAAACGTATGTTTTTTAGGTGGTGAGAGCATACGCACCTGAAGCCAACTTAAATTTCTGCCCTAACTACTACTTTATCTTTGTCTAGCGTATATACATGTTAATGGATCTGCTCAAAGAAAATAAATATTAATAAATGGTGTCAATTTTGTACTTTCATATTAGTTTTTAGATCATATTACACAATAACCATAGTTTCACCATGGACATTGTATTGAAGTCAATAAGGTTTCATATTTTGAAATTGCGTAAGTAATTGTGAGGAAAAACACAGACCGAGGTAACAATTCTAACTGTTTAGTTTGGCCTAACAAGTAGCAATTAGCGATGATGGACTAAGTTTTTCAAAAGATAGTGGTAATTACCTCACATATACTAATCTAAGAAAGTGGACTACCTTCCTTTAAAAAGGTGGTTGGCATTACAAGGTCTCGCATATGACGAAGCTGGAATGTTAGTTCATGATCAACATCGAAGCCCTACACGACCATCCTGCTGCTAGTAGGAGTACTGCATACAATCGTATACGTACAAGGAAATTTATTGTCCAACCAAAAAAACATTTTGTCAAAAACATAATATATTTCTAGGCTAGTCGCGCCATCTGCAAGTCCATAGTTATATACCTACTTTGTTGCTTGTCGTATCTGATCGGATTCTACAACTCCAATGATGTGCTCATACTACAACATAGAAGAACATAGTGAAACAAAGCTCAGGCTCCAATGAACAGTTGGACATTCAAAATATCTTGCCTTGATAATTTAAAGGCCATCATATTTTCCAGGGTTTATCGCGTCATTGAGTTGTCATTGTTTTTACCGGTGCTGACGACAACAATTCAAAGGGTTATTTTCTGAGACAAGATCATTCTGACCCAGTTGTGCAACAAGCTGCCTGCGATGCCTTCTTCATGACTTTATGTTGTGATGCATTAGGCGAGGGATACTGAAAAGTTTTGACTGATAAAATTACCGAAGATTTTTTTTAGAAAAAAAGTAGACCTTTGCTGCCAGGACTTCTATACGTGCTTCATTATTGATATCTTTTTTAGGTTCTACTTATATTCAAACATGTTTCTATTTCTACTGTACTAGGTGATTGCTTAGAATCATATATAGAATTACCAACTCGGGACTTTTGGTATTTTCGTCATTCTCTTAAGTTCGCCCTACCACAGATTTTCTTCCATCCTTCGCCATTGAACATGACTACCCTGGTGAAGCGCCACCAGGTCCACGCCCTCATTGACGGTGTATTCAACGCCAGCTCTACAAATGGCGGACTGGGCCGTAACACGAACAACTCTATGTGTGTTGTTCAACCGATTGACATCACCGACATGAGGGGGCTAAGCAAGAAGGTGGTTAGCATTACAAGGTTCCGCAAATGAAGAAGCTAGCACCATAACATCTTCGTATCCTTCTAGAGAGGTTGGAATGCGATCGAGCTATTGTGGATGAGACTAGGAAGTTCTTTTATGATGAAAGAATATATTAATATCGCGAAGATATCAATTATATCTATCCTCTGCACCAACAAGATGTGCAAATACATCACGGATGCACACATGTAGGGAAAAATTAAAGTAAGAGAGAAATAGAAAAGAAACGCTCTGGTTGATGAAACACTCGCAACAACAACAACACTCTAACCACCACCGAAGACAACACCTGGACCACACAAAAATTCCTCCAAAAGAAACGCCTCCAAGATGGTGTTTTAGGTGAATAAGAACTAATTGCATGTTTTTTTGATCAATGTAATGTCATTGCAATCGTTTGTGATGTAAAAACTTACTTCTTGTAAGTAATCAAAAATACTTACTTCTATTTACCAAAAAATCTTCCATTTTATTTTTTGACCAGGGTAATATTATCATTATGCCAAAAAATATTGTTCATTATCCGAGAAAAGAGCAGACTTTTTTATATTGCTTGACCCACAATTCTTCATGTAGCACCGCCATGGCTATATCTCGGGGTTTTCCATGTCGCAGTTGCCGAGTTAACCATTATAAACTACGGTGTGGGGAGAGATCAATATAAGCTTTTTCTCGAAAAGAAGGATGGCTTAGGGCCTTTCGATCGATCCTTGCACACATATGGGGCCGAGGAGAGAAACAAATTGGAAGACTAAGGCCATGTACAATGAGAGGTGCTTAGACGAAAATACAGTTTTGAACCCGAGCTCATATGCTCCTGCTTCAATAAATGTTTTGTAAAAAAATAGGAAATAAAATCAAAAAATCTGGATTTTTTTCTACAACGAGCATAATAATGTGTTTCTAAATGGAAGCAAAATTGTTGTGAGAAATGACATGTTTGGCGGCCTATGCAAAAAATAACAAATTATGGTGTTGTTTGGGGCATTTGAATTTTGTTGTTTAAAACAATCAGATTTCTCTTTTTTGAACAGTCCAGTACATATATCTTTGCTATGAGATTTTTGGCATGCTACTAAAACACATGTTCATGTTCATTGGACAAAAGTTTCAGATTTTTTAAATTTTATTTGCTATTTTTCCAAAATTTTATTGAAGCAGGAGCATATGAGCTCGGGAGCAAAAAAGGCATGTCTGTGCTTAGAGGGGTACTTAGATAAATAAACAAAGTTTTTTTGTTAGCAACGACGCTTATTTGTACATGAGAGATGCCTAGTTAGGTATGTCTGGTACAAATAAGCACTGGTGCTTAAATAAAAAAATCTGTTAATTTTCCTAAACATTTACCTAGGCATCTTGCTTTGTTAAGTGAACGGGGTAATTATTAAAAGGGCTATGTTGTTGCGGTGGGGTAAAACTATAAGGTTAGTGCTAGTGTCGCTGCTTACTCCATCCACAATAAGCAACATAATATTGGAAATCTCAAAGGAGGTGTATGTGCAACATGATAAGCCAGTTTTGACAAAACATGCATGCTCATCCTGTGTTCAATCCCACGTCGCCACCGGCATTGACTTCGTTGATTGTTCCTCTCTGTCAAGTCCGGTGACGACGGACCATAGAAACGAGGGACACCGGTCGAGCAAGGTACCCCCATCCCCCACCCCTAAGCATTCATGCCAACTGGACCTGTACATCCTTCCCAATTCCTCCACGTACGTTATGTGACAAATGCCCCCAATTGTACAGCTTCAACTTCACATTCACATTCACATTCAAGGATCCGGATGGAGTAAAGGCGATCAATCAGTTGGAGCACTTGCATGATGCATCGTCAGTGGCCGCTGGGATGTTTGTCCTTGATCAAGATCGATGTCCTCCAGGACCATCCTGCTGCTAGTAGGAGTGTACTGCATGCAACATACAATTATAAAGTCTTAACCAACCAGGACAGCATAGGAAAGCATCTTTCCAAGTCAAAGCCTCAATATGGATGCATCTTTTACGGCCTTAGAGCAACTCTAACGGAGCCCGTATAAACGCGAACTGAAAACCCGGAGTTCAGTTCACCGAACTCGTGTTTATGGGTCGGAAAATTGCTGGCGCAGAACAGAGCCCGTAAATCAAAACTGTGAAACAAAATATCGTAAAGGCAGGGTTTATCAAAGAATTTGCATATGATCAAAGAAATAACACAATCAAATGCAAACAACTCATGCATAGTTCATAGTGCAGACATCAAATGACACAATCATAGCAAATAGTTCATAGTTCACCAGCTCCTCTCACCGCTGGCATCAAACCGAGGTTGGCCCGCCGTGACCATCATTGCCACCACCTCCATGAGTCATCGAAGCACCACCACTTGCGTCTTCACGAGCTAGTCTTCATCTCTCCATGATCTCCGCCGAGGCCTCCTTCCACCACTCGATTTGTTGCTCATTCATGTCCTTTGTGTTCATCATCATGATCTCCCTCTCTTCGGCCAATAGTTGCTTCATTGCTTTGGCCTTCTTCACGTTGATCCTCATCTCCTCCAACTTGGCATTGTTCATCGCTTCCTCTCGGTTGGCTTCAACCTTGGCAAGACTCACCTTTTTCTTCTTCTCGATGATAACAAGCTTGGTGTCCAAAGTCTTGGCCGTTATCACCTCCTTGGACTTCATCATTTGATCAAACTTGTCCCTCAACAATGTTGCCTCCCCTCTAGCTTGAGCCTCTCTTTGGCCTTCTTGTTTCCCTCTGGCTTGTCATTATTCCGGCCCTCCTTCTCGTCCTTGGTATCGTCGAGCGGAACCATTGCAGCTTTCTTGGGTGCAACTTCTTAGTCCCTCAATTGCCACTTGGGGAGGTGTTGAAGCACATCAAAGCAACGACGCATGGTGAAGCTCTTGCCCTTGCTGTCGGCCATGTCTCTGTACCTCGCATCGGTAATGTGGTCCTACATTTGCAAAACCAAACACAAATCGTCAATATGTGGTCACCAAAGCAAAACTAAAATTGTACAAACAAAAAATACGAGCAAATTCACTCAAATATTCGTCCACAGTTGCGCCGCTAGAAGGATTCAACACCACTTGATCCATTGCTGCTGCCCACTGTGTGCAGGCCGGTTTGATCGCGTCCCAACGTCCTTGGAGGGATCGGTACGTGCGATCGATAGGATGTCAAACGTGCAGCATCGGTTTATGGAATTTGTCCTCGATGCGTTGCCAGTACCGCTTCCTGGTTTGATCGGTGCCGGAGACTGCGTCCATCCCCACGGAGGCCCAAGCTCGGCACAAGGTCGTGTCTTCTATTTCCGTGTAGTTGTTTGCCCGTCTCTTCTTCCTCTTTCCATCGGCCTCGACCTCAACCACACCCTCGTCCCCTTCATCTTCTTCCCCTTCTTCCCATTCTTCTGCGTCATCCTCATCTCCGCCCATCCCAGCGTCGAATGGAGCGAGTGGGGTAATGTTTACCTCGTCCAACATCTCCATGTACGAGGTGTTGTCGTTCCTAATAGTATGTGGTCTCAATATCTACTCGCAATGAAAACCGAGGAAGAGTTGCAATTTGTACCTTGTTGACCTGTCGTCAAGCACGTCCTGGGCGACGTTCGCGGTTGATTTCGGTGGCGGCAGGGCGGTGTTGGCGGGGAGGGGAACGGAGGCGGGGCGCCACGGCTCGTCGTCGCTTCACTTTCGTCCTTTTCGGAGCTGAATTCTTCGATCTGGCGCGGGATGCCTTCGGCTTTGTTGCAACCGCCGGGACATCAACGCTGGCCGCCACGGCACCGGCTTGCGGGACCACATGCATTCCTGCGCGCCGCCACTTCAGCACGCTCGTCGACGAGACCATCGTAGCAACGCCCGCGGTGGTCGCCAGGGTCGCCGGGGTGGTTGGTGTAGCGGCGGAAGCTCCGGCGACCGCGGGAGAGGGTGTTTGTGGTGACCCTGCATACCACTGCATGTTGTAGTATGCCAGTCGTTGATATAACATTCACAAAGTACCAATCCGCAAATATTACATCCTTCAGAGTAGTACAACAGAACATAGCAGGTCCATAACTCATTCCTTTATTATTACAAGCATAATGTACATATCATCTCGAAGCTCCTCTTGGGTCCTAAGAGGAATACTCCTGGGTTCGAGGCGAACCCATCTTAGCTTACAATATAACAGTCTTACTAGGTGATACATTTATTCCCTCGAGCAGTTAAGTACTAAGAGTTCGTACTGCTCGGATACTACTACTACTACTTGGTAGGTCTACACGTGCTCTCCTCCGGAACCCTCCCCGGTTCCGTAGACTATGAGGTAGTCTACACCTTCAACACCTCCAGAGAGGTCTGGTTCTTCATAGCCGATGATGTCGGCTCCTTCAGGGTTGTCGTTGTCCTCCTCCAGATGGTTCAGACAATCTAAGCAGGGGATTTAAGAGTGGTATGAGTACAAGCGTACTCAACAAGTTCATTATAAAAAAGAGGTGTTTAATGCACTAGCTACGATATTAGACCAGAAAGTCTAATACTAATGCAAGTTTTGATAAACATTTCTTCAAGAGGTTGCTTTTATTTCAAAGAACTATGTCTGTCAGCCTTCACCGGTTCACTAGAACTTCATGGAGTTCCTTTCCGACAGCGTTCGCAGTTCCAAATCCCGGAACAGGGATTGACAGGTCACGATTCATTACACTCTGCAGAGGTGTGTTGCTTTACCCATAAGAGATCTTAACCTTGGTGACAACTGGGCAGCTTTCCCGTCCACACTTCCTTTGGTGTGAGGCCCGGTATAAGGTCATAGCCAATCATATTCCTCCGCTACCTCACACACCCAACCTTTGTTGCAAAACCCGACCCTGGGTCCTCGCCGGTCCTCTTACACCAATTAAGGATGGACCCCGACCGCGACAACAGTTCTAGGCTCCACCATAAACTCCTTCGTCGGTAGCTGCAACCCATCATAGACCGCATTACCGTGGGGAATTAGAATGGGATCCCCACCCTCCGGTTGTTCTCGCGAGATACAACTGCTACGGTAAGCGCATCCGTTGATGTACAAGAGGTGGAAATACAATTGACTATTCCGTCCCACTCCAGATCTTATGGTTAACACGGTTTTTACGGCACAAGAATCACTGGACGACATTTGTTGTTTAATCCTAGATGGATATAAACCCTTGCAATGGAACCTCCACCATATCAACACAATCCATGGTTCCATTGCCCACCACTTAGTCATATTCATAGTTATGAAAATAGTGGTTTTACTTTTTTATGCAATAGTGATAAACATAGTACTTTGCAAGTGTTGCCTACCAAAAACCCACCGGCGAGCAGCGACGGGCAACACCGTAGAGCCGGGAGGCTCCCAGAACTACTGGTGGATCCTGGTCCCTCGGGCAACGGCCCGCAATGCTCCGGCACACGTCCTGGCGTTTGCGAGGGCGTGCCACCGACCTATACCCGGTCGGGAAGGTGATGGATTGCTTCGACTAGTTTCCTGCATGGCAAACACGTAAACATTAAATACGAGCCCCGATCGGCTCTTAGGTTGCCCTCGTGGATCGGCTCAAAGAGCCGATTGCCCCATGGTTCACGTTAGATTTACAATGACATGGGGATCCCGCTTTATCGATATCAAGCTAAACTAATCTACGATAGTCTAGGGTTTTCACCGCATAACCGGAACATCCTACGCGTAGTTGAGCCTAGCAGATACGTAAGATGATGGAAAACCAGCCCTAAAGAGGCCTAACAACCAACATGAAGTTGATCCCCGGAACAATCCCTCTAGGGCTTAATAAACCACACCTTACGCACTACCGGATCGTTCAACCCGTTTATAAAGCCTAACCATACAGATATCAAACCAATCCTTGAAGAACAAGGAACAACTATAAAGGATTAGATCTACTAAATAAAGAACAAGCAAGATGCTGCCCTTACACCTAAGATAGGCGTAAGAGCAGCTAGATATCGAGGGGTAGCGTAGCTAAGCAAGTATATCATGAAAACATCGACGTCAGCCCCAAAACATCTACGATAAGGGTGTTGCTCGCCATCAAAAAGGCTTCAACACGAGCAACACCAACAACGAATAAACGGATACTGCATAGATCGCAAGATGCGATCTAGGCAGCATGTTGCTTACCCGGGAGAAACCCTCGAAACAAGGGGTGGCGATGCGCCTAGATTGATTTGTTGTGAACGTGATCGTCCTCCTTTCTCAATAACACTAGATACATATTTATAGTCCGTGGACTTTCTATCTTGGGAATAAACCCAACCGTGTACGAGCTAAACTCTATCTCTTAATTCTAACCGACACATAACCTACTATAATTTACAGATACACGGGCAATCTAGCCCAAACTCTCGCACAAGGCCGTGTCAGAGACACTTCATATGCATGTCTTCTAAGCCCTTCTTCGATCACGGCCCATCTCCGGACTTGGTTAAATTCTGGTGATAACACATGCCCCCCTGGTTTTGGCAATGATAATTTCAAAACCACTCACTTTTTTTTTCTTCGTAGGGTCACGTCGTGGCAGAGCAGAACCGTCGCAGTATCCTTCATCATGATGCCTTGCCTTCTCAACTTCTCTGCATTATTTGACAGTCTTGGCAGCATGTCCTCGGAAACCGCCACAGCATTAAATCTCCACTATATCCCCTTTTATTTAACCGCGTCGAGCAACCCGCTTCTTCATCCTCTTTCTCCGTACTAGCCGTCGGCAGAAAACCCCCTTCCTCTGTAGCCATGTCTTCCTCCTCCTCCTCTGCTTCATCGGCTCTCTCCTTCCAATCCTCTTCCTCGAGTGAGCCGATTCCAGAGTACGACCAGATGGAGGCGTACAATAGGCGCGCTCCCGAGCATTGGGATGAGCGGGAGTGGGACTTCGACTTCGTGCCAGATGGCCCACCCGAGGCCCTCGTCGGGTCAGATGGTGATTTGCCCCTGACTGACGGGGAGGACGACCTCCGGTTCCTCGTCGACGGGGAACTGGAGGCGGAGAGTGAGGATGACCTCTTCTCCTGGGGTAACTTCACCTCCTCCGACGAAGAGGAAGAAGAGGAGGACGAGGAAGACGACACCTCCTCCGACGAAGAGGAGGAAGAGGAGGACGACGCCTCCTCCGATGAGCCGCCGGCGAAGCGCTTCCGCGCCTGGGCCTGGTTAGATGACGATGAAGACGACGATGATGAGGAGGAAGAAGCCCCTGTTGAGGGCTACGGCAGCAGCGACGAGGAGCTCGCCAGCAGCAGCACCGACGGCGGCTACAACGGCGACGACGAGGACAACGACGGCCCTTAGAGTAGGGACTACTAGCATAGGACTAGTAGTAGCAATCTGTTCTCCTTTTGTTCCTCCTTTCCTGAGCAATCGGCTCCTCTTTGTAAGAAATCCCCTTTTAAATCAATGAAGAAGGATTCCATGCTTAATTCTTCCGATTATCAAAATAAATCATTGCTCAAAAAGCCGATGGCAATACATCGGTCTTTACCCAAAACGCCAACAAGGCCAGTCCCAAAATCGAATGGTGACCTGATACTTGCTTATGACAGTTGTTCCTCTATAATCGATGGCTCTGCATCGGCTTTTCAGTTCTAAAGTCGATGTCAGTGCATCGGCTGTGCACGATTATAGTTCTATAGTTCTAAATTTTTTTTTACTGGCCGATTTGAAATCGGCCCCCATATTTCACTGTCCATCATCCCACATACTCGGGAAATATTTCTTGAGATGCTGACCATTGACAGCCACTGGGAACTTCGCACCACTCAGCTCCTCGAGCATGTATGCATTGCCCTTTAGGACTTGGTCGACCCTGTACGACCCGTGCCAATTTGGAGACCATTTACCATACGCCTTGTCCTTAGTCCCCAACGGCAATACAGCTTCCCATACCAAATCACCAAAGTGGAACTCCTTTGGCTTCACCTTCTTATTATATGCACGAGCCACCTTGGCCTTGTTCTCCTTAATTTTCTCAAGTGACCAAAGTCTAAGTTCCGTCAGATCCTCAACGCTATCACTCATCAGGGCTGCATATTCTTCAGTTGTTAAGTCATTTTGAAACGTGACACGTCTCGACCCAGCCGTGATCTCCCAGGGTAACACGGCTTCTTGTCCATAGACCAGATGGTATGGCGAGGTTTTTATCGCTCCATGACATGACATGCGATAAGCCCACAGAGCTTCTGACAATACCTCGTGCCAACGTCTAGGGTGTTCATCAACTTTCCTCTTGATTAGCTTAATAAGGCTCTGGTTGGATGCTTCAGCTTGCCCATTTGCTTGAGCATAGTATGGAGACGATCGGATCAGCTTAATTCCCATGTCGTCGCAGAACTTTCTGAACTCTTTAGAAATGAAGACCGAACCTCCATCGGTCGTGATAGTCTGGGGAATCCCGAATCTATGAATGACATGTTCTTTCACGAAATTGATAACATCTTCTGATTTTACTGACTTCATAGGGACGGCTTCCACCCATTTAGTGAAATAATATGTAATGGCCAAAATCCACTCGTGGCCTTTGCTCGATGCAGGATGGATTTTGCCGATCATATCCATGCCCCAACCTCGAAATGGCCAAGGCTTGATGATGGGGTTCATTGCTGACGCGGGTACCATCTGAATTTTCCCAAACTTCTGACATGCTTGACACCCTTTATAGTAATTAAAACAATCCTCCAGCATAGTGGGCCAATAAAACCCCGATCGCCTGATCAACCATTTCATCTTATGAGCCGACTGATGAGTTCCACAGGCGCCTTCGTGTACCTCATGTAAGAGCCGATTTGACTCGGCTGGCCCCAAACATCTGAGAAGTAATCCTTCCAAAGTCCTGTAGAACATGTCTTCTCCAATAAGGACATACTTCATGGCCTTGTACCTTATCCGTTTAGGTGCCCCCGAGCCGAATCTTTCAAGTAATTGAAGATATCGGCTCTCCGATCATCCGGTTCCATAAACCGTACTGGACATCGGCTCCATCTACTATGTCCTTGTAGCCTCGACGCCATCCGTGCGAGATCGTTTGCCTCTATATTCTGCGACCTCGGGACCCAGTTGAAGTTTATGTACCGAAATTGTGCCATCAGCTCACGGCATTGCATCCACAATGGGAAGAGCGACTCGCTGATACGTCTCCGACGTATCGATAATTTCTTATGTTCTATGCCATATTATTGATGATACCTACATGTTTTATGCACACTTTATGTCATATTCGTGCATTTTCTGGAACTAACCTATTAACAAGATGCCGAAGTGCCGGTTCCTGTTTCTCGCTGTTTTTGGTTTCGTAAATCCTAGTAACGAAATATTCTCGGAATTGGACGAAACGAAGACCCAGGGGCCTATTTTTCCACGGAGCTTCCGGTAAGACCGGAGAACATACGAAGTGGGGCCACGAGGTGGCGACACCACAAGGCGGCGCGGCCTAGGGGGGCCCGCGCCGCCCTATGGTGTGGCCCCCTCGTCGGGCCCCGACTCCGCCCTTCCGCCTACTTAAAGCCTCCGTCGCGAAACCCACGATGCGAAAAACCACGATACGGAAAACCCTACCGAGACGCCGCCGCCGCCGATCCCAACTCGGGGGATTCTGGAGATCTCCTCCGGCACCCTGCCGGAGAGGGGATTCATCTCCCGGAGGACTCTACACCGCCATGGTCGCCTCCGGAGTGATGAGTGAGTAGTTCACCCCTGGACTATGGGTCCATAGCAGTAGCTAGATGGTTGTCTTCTCCTCATTGTGCTTCATTGTTGGATCTTGTGAGCTGCCTAACATGATCAAGATCATCTATCTGTAATTCTATATGTTGTGTTTGTCGGGATCCGATGGATAGAGAATACCATGTCATGTTAATTATCAAGTTATTACATATGTGTTGTTTATGATCTTGCATGCTCTCCGTTACTAGTAGAGGCTCTGGCCAAGTTTTTACTTTTAACTCCAAGAGGGAGTATTTATGCTCGATAGTGGGTTCATGCCCGCATTGACACTGGGACGAGTGACGAAAAGTTCTAAGGTTGTGTTGTGCTCGTTGCCACTAGGGATAAAACATTGGCGCTATGTCCGAGGATGTAGTTGTTGATTACATTACGCACCATACTTAATGCAATTGTCCGTTGCTTTGCAACTTAATACTGGAGGGGTTCGGATGATAACCTCGAAGGTGGACTTTTAGGCATAGATGCGATTGGATGGCGATCTATGTACTTTGTCGTAATGCCCAATTAAATCTCACTATACTTATCATGTCATGTATGTGCATTGTTATGCTCTCTCTATTTGTCAATTGCCCGACTGTAATTTGTTCACCCAACATGCTTTATCTTATGGGAGAGACACCTCTAGTGAACTGTGGACCCCGGTCCATTCTTTTAATACTGAAATACAAATCTGTCTGCAATACTTGTTTTTACTGTTTTCTCTCGCAAACAATCATCTTCCACACAATACGGTTAATCCTTTGTTACAGCAAGCCGGTGAGATTGACAACCTCGGTGTTTCGTTGGGGCAAAGTACTTTGGTTGTGTTGTGCAGGTTCCACGTTGGCGCCGGAATCTCTGGTGTTGCGCCGCACTACATCCCGCCGCCATCAACCTTCAACGTGCTTCTTGACTCCTACTGGTTCGATTAAACCTTGGTTTCTAACTGAGGGAAACTTGCCGCTGTGCGCATCACACCTTCCTCTTGGGGTTCCCAACGGACGTGTCAACTACACGCATCACTCGCTCTCACATTTATATTCGTCCGTGAGCTGGGAAATCACTAACTTTGAGTCGCCAAAAAGTTCCACTGCTTCTGCCCCGGCTTCAATAAGCAACTCCATCCCCTTACGTACCGCTTCATACTCAGCAACATTATTGGTGCAAGGGGTAGATAGCCTGATGGAGAAGGTGTAGGTTGCCCCCCGGGGTGACACGAGTAGAATGTCGATGCCGCAACCATCATCGCAAACTGATCCATCGAAAAACATGGCCCATGCACGTATAGACAGTGCTGCTATATCAGTGTTGATTCGCTCAGCGATCAGATCGGCCAAGGCCTGTCCTTTGACTGCTTTCGCAGGTTGATACCGGAGGTCCAATTCCTATAATGCAAACATCCACTTACCGAGTCGGCCTTTCAACACAGGAGCCGACAGCATGTGCTTGATGACGTCTGATTTGCAGATGATGACGATTTCTGCTGTCAGAAAGATGTGACGAAGCTTGGTGCAGGTAAAAAATAGGCAGAGGCACAACTTCTCGATCTCAGGATACCTAGTCTCTGCATCCAACATCCTTCTGCTAAGGTAGAAAGCAACTCTTTCCATACCATCATAAAATTGCACCACCACTGAGGCGATGGAAGTATCAGCTACTGACAGGTAAATATAGAATGGCCTGTCTTGCTGGGGCGGAACCAACACGGGTGGCTTTGTTAGATATTCTTTAATCTCATCAAACGCTCGCTGTTGCTCTGCCCCCCAGTGAAACTCCTCATCGGGTTTGATTTCTACCAATCCCATGAACGGCTCAATTCGTCCTGACAGATTAGAGATGAACCTCCTGACGAAATTGATTTTGCCGATGAGACTTTGGAGTTCCTTCTTGGTGGTAGGTGGCTTCATTTTTCGTACTGCCTCTTGACTTTTCAGGCCGATCTCAATTCCACGTTCATGTAATAGGAAGCCCAGGAATTGACCAGCCGTCACACCAAAGGCACACTTCTTTGGATTCATTCTTAGTCCGAACTTTCTAGTTCGGTCCAGGATGCGTCGCAAATCCTCCAGGTGTCCCTCCACTGAGACAGACTTGACCACCACGTCATCAATGTAGATCTCCACCAACTTGCCGATCAGATCATGAAAGATGTAATTCATGGCTCGTTGGTACGTTGCACCGGCGTTCTTCAGCCCAAATGTCATGACCACATACTCAAACAAGCCCACCGAACCTAGTACTCTGAAGGCAGTCTTGTGTATATCTTCTGGAGCCATGAAAATCTGGTTGTAACCGGCATTGCCATCCATGAAGCTTAAAACCTTATGACCAGCCGCTGCATTGATCAACGTTTCGGCTACCGGCATAGGGTACTCATCCTTCGGAGTGGCTCTGTTGAGATCGCGAAAATCTATGGCGACGCGCTGATACGTCCAAAACGTATCTACTTTCCCGAACACTTTTTCTATTGTTTTGCCTCTAATTTGTGTATTTTGGATGCAACTAACACGGACTAACACTGTTTTCAGCAGAACTGTTCTGGTGTCTCGTTTTTGTGCAGAAATCCAACTTTCAGGAAAAACCTCGGAATTTATGCGGAAGGTCCTATTTTCCCAGGATACTTACGGAGCCAGAAGGGCGAGCCAGGTGGGGGCCCGAGGGCCCCACACACTAGGCCGGCACGGCCCAGGAGGGGCCCGCGCGGCCCTAGTGTGTGGCGGCCTCGGTCGGCCCCCGACGCCCTCCTTCGGACTACTTATTGCCTTCGACCTAAAAACGCACGGGAGAAGTCGAAGTCGCCAGAAACCCTCCAGAACGCTGCCACATCGCGAAACTCCGTCACGGGAGCCAGAAGTCTCCGTTCTGGCACTCCGCCGGGACGGGGAATTGGAGGAGATCATCGCCGCCATCACCACCGACGCCTCTTCATCAACCAGCCATGTTTCCCCCATCCATGTGTGAGTAATTCCCCCGCTGTAGGCCGAAGGGGATGGTAGGGATTGGATGAGATTGGTCATGTAATAGTGTAAGATTGTTAGCGCATAGTGCCTAGTGTCCGTAATTGGTACTTTGATGATATTGTTGCAACTTGTTATGCTTAATGCTTGTCACTAGGGCCCGAGTGCCATGATCTCAGATCTGAACATGTTATTGTTTCATCATGATATTCATTGTTTATGGTCTTACCTGCAAGTTGTATACACATGTCGCTGTCTGGAACCAATGGCCCCGAAGTGACAGAAATCGGAACAACCGGAGGGGATGGTAGTGATGTGAGGATCACATGTGTTCATGGAGTGTTAATGCTTTGCTCCGGTACTCTATTAAAAGGAGTACCTTAATATCCAGTAGATTCCCTTGAGGCCCGTCTGCCACCGGCTGGTAGGACAAAAGATGTCGTGCAAGTTTCTCATTGCGAGCACGTACAACTATAATTGGAACACATGCCTATTGATTGCTTTGTACTTGGACACCGTTTTATTATTATCTGCAAATGCCCTGCTTGATTGTTACATGAGTTTCTCTCATCCATGCAACGCCCGTTATCCGTCCCCGTGCCTACGGTATTTTAATCCCGCTGTTTACTATAATCACTACCGCTGTCTCTCGTTACTCTCGTGCTGTTATTTCACTCATCGCTATCGCTATAAAACAGTTACTACAGATAAACTCTTGCGAGCAAGTTTGTTTCCAGGTGCAGCTGAATTGACAACTCCGTTGTTAAGGCTTTCAAGTATTCTTTGTCTCCCCTTGTGTCGAATCAATAAATTGGGTTTTACTACCCGCGAAGACTGTTGCGATCCCCTATACTTGTGGGTCATCAAGACTGTTTTCTGGCGCCGTTGCCGGGGAGCATAGCTTTATTTGGAAGTTCACTTGGATTGATATTGTTCGCTGCAAATTCTCCATCATGGGTAAAACTCGCGATCCTAGAGTCGCCATATTACCATCCACTACAAGAAAAGGTACAACTCTGAGTACCTCTGCTGCTCTTGATTCACCATCCGTGATTGATAAACTTGTTTCACCACCACATGCTTCACATGTCTGGTACTTCTGCTGAATCTGAAAACTCTCATAATATTGATAATATTTCTGTTGTGCTTGATGATAGTGGTTCATTGGGATTCTTTCTAGATGCTACAATTGCTAGGTCTAGACAAATTGAAAATGCTAAAACTCCTGATGCTACTACACCTGTTAGTTCACCTGAACTTGATTATTCTAGTGATGATCCCGATGAAGATTATGTGGAGCTTAATGATGATCTTATTAATAGATGCAATGCTACTGCTGATGCAAGTAAAATTAAAAAGTTTCTCACACAATATACTGTTAGACATAAGTTATCTCCCGATCCTAAATTTGCCACATCTCCTATATGCATTAAGGATAAAGATTATGATTTTTCTCTTGATCTATCTCATATAGCTATTGTAGAGAAAGCACCCTTTTGTGGTACTGAAAAAGAAAGTGTCTGTAGAACACATGATTGAACTTTCTTCTATGAGTAGTTTGTTTTCTGATGATATCAAGATGCGTACTTATTTTGTCGCTAAATTTTTTCCTTTCTCATTAAAGGATGATGCTAAAACTTGGTATAATAATTTGCCTCCTGGTTCTATTAAAAATCCAACTGATTTGCGTGATGTTTTCTTTCGAAAATACTTTCCTGCTAGTGCTCAACATATTGCTTTACACAGAATTTATAGATTTGACCAGGGAGATGAAGAGAAATTGCCTGAGGCTTGGGAAAGATTTTGTTCTCTTATCAGAGCTCGACCTGGGCATGATTTAGAAAAGAATGATTTACTTGATATATTTTATAGTGGACTAACCATTGAGTCTAGGGCATACCTGGATAGTTGTGTCTGGTTGTGTTTTCGGAAAAGAACTCCGCATCGAAGTCGAAGAATTATTGGCTAAAATAGGCCGGAATCATGATGATTGGACTACGCTCGAACCAATTCCAACGCCAATATTGAAGAAGAGGGGTTTAATTAAATTGAATGATGAAGATATGAGGGAAGCCAAGAAGTCTCTCAAGGAGAAAGGTATTAAATCTGAAGATGTGAAGAATCTACCTCCCATAGAAGATATATGTGAGATAATTCCTCCTTCATCCATGATTGAGGTAAACTCCCTTCAGCGCTTTACTAGGGAAGATATTCCGTATTCAAAACCTCTCGCGCAATGCTTAGATGAGTTTGATAATTATATTGTTAAGCAAGAAAATTTTAATATGAGAGTAGAGAATCATCTAATGGAAAATTCTCAAGCTATTAGCAATTTGCATGATATTATGGAGAGAACCTCCAATGATGTTAAGATGCTTGTTAAACATTTTCAAATGGTTCAAACTCAAATTGATCAACTCACTAAAGTGCAAAATGACTTATTACAAAATAATTCTAAAGAGAAACATGCTTATGAAGTAACAACTAGAGGTGGTGTCTCTACCCAGGATCCTCTATATCCTGAAGGGCATCCCAAAAGAATTGAACAAGATTCTCAACGCATTGAACCTAGAGCTCCTTCTAAGAAAAAGAAGAAGAAACATAAAAACGTTGTAGAATCCTCTCGAACCCGTTAATGATCCTAATAGTATTTCTATTTCGATGCTGAAACCGAAAGTGGTAATGAACATGATAATAATAATGGTAATGATAAGAATGATGTTTCTGATAAAGAAGAAGTTGAAGATGAACCTGAAAAGCAAGATAAAAATAAAAAGTATACTAAAGAAGACTTTATTGCAAAGAAACATGGTAATGAAAGGGAACCTTGGGTGCAAAAGCAAATGCCTTTTCCTGCTAAGAAACTAAAATCAAAGGAAGAAGAATACTATAATAAATTTTGTGATTGGATGAAACCTTTATTCTTGCAAATCCCTTTGACTGATGCTATTAAATTGCCTCCTTATTCAAAGTATATGAAAGATATTGTTACTAACAAAAGGAAAATCCCCAATGAGGAAATTTCCACTATGCTTGCTAATTACTCTTTCAATGGCAAAGTTCCAAAGAAGTTGGGCGACCCAGGTATACCTACTATTCCTTGTTCTATTAAGAATAATTATGTTAAAACTGCTCTATGTGACTTGGGAGCCGGTGTTAGTGTTATGCCTTTTTCTCTTTATAAGAGACTTTACCTAGATAAGTTGATACCTACTGATATATCTTTGCAAATGGCCGATAAATCTACTGCTATTCCTGTTGGTATATGTGAGGATGTTCCTGTTCAAGTTACTAATAACCGCTTGATATTAACCGATTTTGTTGTGTTGGAAATGCTCGAAGATGATAATATGTCTATTATTCTTGGGAGACCTTTTCTTAACACCACGGAGAGCCGTTATTGATTGCAATAAAGGAAAGGTTACTTTCAATGTTGATGATAAGGAGCACACCGTCTATTTCCCCAAGAGAATTGAAAAAGCATGTGGAGTTAATACAATTTCTAATGTGAGAACTATCAAAGTGGGAACTATTGATTGTCCAATATATGAGCCTAAAGAAGAATATCAAACTCTTGTGATTGGATCCATATCAATACAATACAAGGTAACATGATTGATTTGAGGTTTATTTCTTCTTATGCTATGTAAAATTTATTTGGTGGCAAGACTTGATCAACCTTGTTAACAAATACTTTTTATGTGCATAGAGGAGGTAAACAACATCTCTTTCTTCCTCCACTTACTCTACTTGCTGTAGCACTTTTATTTTGCAAAGTTCCTTAGTCATTTAGAGATTTCAAAAATTTTCCTGGCCAGTAATAATAAACTTAATACCCAGAAATGTGCATTTTTCAAAGTTTTCAAAAATTCACAAAAATTATACCGTTGGTCCTATTTTTCGTCAAGGCACCTGGGAGCACCTGGGGATGACCGATGGGGCACCCTGTGTGGCACCCCACAGTCGGCGCGGCCAGCAAGGGGGCGCGCCACCCCAGTGTGTGGGCCCCCTTTACCCCACTTTAGCATCTCTTCCTCCCACACTCTTCTCTCTCCCGAAAAAATCGACACCAGCTTCCTCTCACTCGTGTTTTTGCTCAAGAACTCAGATTTCTCGATCTCTTTGCTCAGCCCAGCATTACGTCTGAGATTTGGCACATTTGCTCTTCGGTATGTGACTCCTTCGATTATCCAAGTAGAATTTTGTTTGGTGGAGTATATCTTGCATATTTTACTGCTGTAGGTAACATGTTTAGTGAGCTTGCATGCTTGTTCTAAGTGGTAGAAACTAGTTTTGATGCATGATTAGTACTCTAGCAAGTTCCTATGGTAGTTTCCCTCAATTATATGTCACCAAATCAAGTTTTATATTGCTTGTTGAAAATTTTCAGAAAAGGGGGATGGACAACTTTAACTTTGGAGAAGTGTTCCAAGGGGAGACAACAAGCACGGGGAGGCCCTCTAGGTCATCCACCCGATGCAGGCCATCCTACAATGAGGATCTCATCGCACCAAGCTTCGCACCCGAGGAGGACAATGGAGTCCCCAACGATGCATCCTTTCCATGTTATGACTTTTTGAGTAATGCAGGGTTGTTGGATGATTTCTTTACCCTCGTCGGTAGGGCAAGTTTAACCACCTATGTGGGAGATGAGAGTGAGCAATACTACACGCTCACTAAAATCTTTGTGGAGAGCTTCAAGTTCAACAATAGGCACTTTAACCCGACAGTTTCATTCAAGATCTATGGTAAACCTATTACTATGAAGTTGGAAAATTTTTGTGCTGCATTGGGTATTGTTCCTGTAGGTACAGCGAGGAAGATCGAGGACAACCCAAGGGAATTGTTGGAGCTCTATCGAGGGATCACCAATGATGATTGTCGCACCATTCAGCGTGGCAAGATAAGAAACATTCAACTCCCCGCCATTAAGTATTTTGCTTATTACATTGGTACTAGCATTCTTGGTAGGGAGAACACTAGCAACATATCTAGCTATCACCTTGGTTTCTTAATTGCTGCACTCACTGGGGACACACCTTATCATCTTGGTGCTCTTGTTGCTCGCCGCTTGTCTAACAAGGGGCCCATATTTGGAGGAATTATTGCTTCGCGCGTTTTAGCATATTTAGAGCTTCCTCTTGATCCTAATGATGTAAAAATAGCTCCTATGAGGCTCGATATTGCTGCTATGAAGAGTCATCAATTTGTTACAGCTGACTCTAGGTTAGATAATATTGTCTATAGAGTGTTGTTAGCTGACGGGGAAGAGAGGGAAGTCCCTTTGCCCCAACCAGATTTGTTCAGTATCAACAGGAAACCATGGTCGCGCTCTAAGGAGGAGGTGGATGAGAAGCTGAAGATACACAACTTCCACCAGCAGCATGACTCCGAGGACGCCGAGCCCGCCTACGACTACACCGTCACGTATCCGGGTGCTTCTTCTAGCACATACCCGGAATATGATCCATCTTCGTACTACGAGGGTGCTTCTTCATGGGCACCATGGGGTTGATCTCCACTTAGGCCAAAAGCCTAAGCTTGGGGGAGGTATACCGGCATCACTCATTTTTTGCATATTATGGTTGCTGGATACTTGTACATACTTGTTTAGTTTCTTTGAGTGGTTTTCTAATGAGAGGGAGATGATATTTGGGGAAGTGCTGCCTGAAAAACAGATTCTGGACTGTTACTAGAAAAATTCGTGCGCACAGCCAGAACGTTATTTTGATCTGCCAATTTTTGTGCATGTTCCCCAGGTTGTTATCTAACTTTCATTAGTTGAACAATTTTCGAGCTGAGCAACGGAAGATTTTTGTAAAAATCGATTACTGTACTGCTGTCAAGTTTTGGCAGATTTCTGCCATCTTGCTTTTCTGTGTTTCTTTTAGTTTGCCATTTCTTGTTTTTGCTTTGTTTCTTTCCTAAAACACAAAAAGACCAAAAATATTTCTGTTGTTTCTCTTCACCACTTGTTTACTTTAGTTTCTTGCATTTGTTTCGCTTTATTTGCTATTGCTAGTTTGCTATAAGAAAACCCAAAAAGATTTTGCTTTGTTTGCTTGTTTCCTTTTATTCTTGTTCTCAAATTCGAAAACACCAAAAATATTTGCTGTTCTTCTTTGGTTTTGTAAAGTTCATTATGAGTTCAGTGGTCTTCGGTGGCTGGAGCGTGGTTTTCATTTCAGATTATCCAAGCTACACAAGTGAAAAGGCAATAATGACGATATTCGACAATCTGATTGTGGTGAGAGGCTGGTATGAACTCTATTTGTTTTCATTTTTGTACATATACTCATCCATGTGAGCATGCTTAGTTGGTTCATGTGAGGTATATGTCATTTAAGAAAGTCTAGTAGTTCATGATCTCTCATGTTTAGCTCCAATTTATTAATATGAGTAGCATGTCATGGATGTTTGCTTGCATTGTTTTATTCATAGATAGGTATGATATTGTGGTATCCTCCTCTGAATAATTCGTTTGAATTAACTTGGCACATGCTCACGCATGCATATGACTGAACAAGATTCAATTAAGCCTCAATGATTTACATTGCTTCAGAGTTCTGGTATCACTCTTATGCCTCAGTTAATTTATTTTGCCGCAAGCATGATTATGACAGTTACTGCTCTCTTGATTTGTCGCTCCCTAGTCTTTTGCTAGCCTTCACTTGTACTGAGCGGGAACACTGCTCGTGCTTCCAAACACATGAAAACCAAGTTATTCCAGAGTGTCCACCATAAATACCTATGCATGGCATTTCAAACCATTCCAAGTAAATTCTCATGCGCTACCTTTAAACCTTCAAAATGCTTCTCAGTTTTGTGTTAATGTTTCATAGCTCATGAGGAAGTATGTGGTGTTTAACTTTCAACCTTGTCATTTACTCTTGACGGACTTTCATATGGACTAGTGGCACATCCGCTTATCCAATAATTTTGCAAAAAGAGCTGGCAATGGGGTTCCCAGCCCCGATTAATCAACTTTCACTAATAATTCTCTTCACATGTTTTGCTCCGATTCATCAGTAAGCAACTTAATTTTGCAAATAGACACTCCTCCATGGTATGTGATTGATGGAAGGCACCCGAGGATTCGGTTAGCCATGGCTTGTGTAAGCAAAGGTTGGGGGAGTGTCAACCATAATAAAACTAAAATACGTGTGTAAACAAAAGAGAAGAGGGATGATCTACCTTGCTGGTAGAGATAACGTCCTTCATGGGAGCCGCTCTTGAAAGTCCGGTTGGCGAGGTAGTTGGTGTACCCATTACCATTCGTTGACAACAACAAACACCTCTCAAAACAATTTTACTCTCGTTTTAAAAATGAAAAGCTCTAGCGCATGTTAATCCCTCGCTTCCCTCTGCGAAGGGTCAATCTTTTACTTTTATGTTGTGTCTCCATCCTTTCTTTGAGCACTTTCTTGAGAGCACAACTTGTCATTCTTAGTGTAATATGCTTGTCTCAAAATATGATTGATTGTGGTATAACTTTGATGCTTTTATCTTTGACAATCACTATTTCTAGTCTTTCTATGAACTTCAGAGGTGCCCGAGCATTTATGTTTTGCTGATCAAATATGGGCAAGCGAGATACCACTCTATCATACTCTTTTATGAACATTGCAATCCTGCTTATATACATGATTCATGATGCTTATTATTAATTGTTGGTACCTTTCCATGATTGACATAGATATTAGATGATCTTATTTGCATGTATCTTATTATGAACTGCCTAAGTGTTAGCCATAGCATGAGAATATTTACATCATATGAACAAATGTGTTCGTGAAAGTTCTTTTATCGCTCAATTGTTAACTGAATTGCTTGAGGACAAGCAATAAGCTAAGCTTGGGGGGAGTTAATACGTCCAAAACGTATCTACTTTCCCGAACACTTTTGCTATTGTTTTGCCTCTAATTTGTGTATTTTGGATGCAACTAACACGGACTAACGCTCGTTTTCAGCAGAACCGATTCAGTGTCTCGTTTTTGTGCGTAAATCCAACTTTCGGGAAAAACCTCGGAATTTATGCGGAAGGTCCTATTTTCCCAGGATACTTACGGAGCCAGAAGGGCGAGCCAGGTGGGGGCCCGAGGGCCCCACACACTAGGCCGGCGCGGCCCAGGAGGGGCCCGCACGGCCCTAGTGTGTGGCGGCCTCGGTCGGCCCCCGACGCCCTCCTTCGGACTACTTATTGCCTTCGACCTAAAAACGCACGGGGAGAAGTCGAAGTCGACAGAAACCCTCCAGAACGCCGCCACATCGCGAAACTCCGTCTCGGGAGCTAGAAGTCTCCGTTCTGGCACTCCGCCGGGATGGGGAATTGGAGGAGATCATCGCCGCCATCACCACCGACGCCTCTTCATCAACCAGCCATGTTTCTCCCATCCATGTGTGAGTAATTCCCCGCTGTAGGCCGAAGGGGATGGTAGGGATTGGATGAGATTGGTCATGTAATAGTGTAAGATTGTTAGGGCATAGTGCCTAGTGTCCGTAATTGGTACTTTGATGATATTGTTGCAACTTGTTATGCTTAATGCTTGTCACTAGGGCCCGAGTGCCATGATCTCAGATCTGAACATGTTATTGTTTCATCATGATATTCATTGTTTATGGTCTTACCCGCAAGTTGTATACACATGTCGCTGTCCGGAACCAATGGCCCCGAAGTGACAGAAATCGGGACAACCGGAGGGGATGGTAGTGATGTGAGGATCACATGTGTTCACGGAGTGTTAATGCTTTGCTCCGGTACTCTATTAAAAGGAGTACCTTAATATCCGATAGATTCCCTTGAGGCCCGGCTGCCACCGGCTGGTAGGACAAAAGATGTCGTGCAAGTTTCTCATTGCGAGCACGTACAACTATAATTGGAACACATGCCTATTGATTGCTTTGTACTTGGACACCGTTTTATTATTATCTGCAAATGCCCTGCTTGATTGTTACATGAGTTTCTCTCATCCATGCAACGCCCGTTATCCGTCCCCGTGCCTACAGTATTTTAATCATGTTGTTTACTATAATCACTACTGCCGACTCGTTACTCTGCTCGTCGTTATTTCACTATCGCTCATCGCTATAAAACCGTTACTACTCGATAAACTCTTGCGAGCAAGTCTGTTTCCGAGTGCAGCTGAATTGACAACTCCGCTGTTAAGGCTTTCAAGTATTCTTTGTCTCCCCTTGTTTCGAATCAATAAATTGGGTTTTACTACCCGCGAAGACTGCTGCGATCCCCTATACTTGTGGGTCATCACGCGCCATCGGCCGTCCTTCTTCTCTACAGGTACGATGCTAGATATCCACTCAGCATACCTGCATGGCCTGATGAACCCGGCGCTCAACATCTTCTCAATCTCCTTCTTGACTTCTTCTAGAATTTCGGCCTTCATCTGCCGTGCTCGCTGCTGTGGAACGGCCGAAATCCTTTCTTAAGAGGGAGCCGATGCTCAATGATGCTCTCGTCCAACCCGGGCATCTCCGTATAATCCCGGGCAAAACGATGCCGGGTATTCTTTCAACAAAGCTATCATCGGGCCCCTCGGATGCGGATCCAACTTTTTGCCGATAAATGTAGGTCGTGGCTTATCCCCAGGACCAATGTCAATTTCTTCTAGCTCATCGGTCGACGTAAACCCATACCCTAGCTTTCCGTCGCCTGTTAGATCGACGCTGAACACAGGCAGAACGTATGGCGAGGATAATTTTGGCCGATTGCTAGAATCGGCCTCCATGTTGATTGAATTGCTCGATGAAGGTTTACAACTTATGTGTGCTCCCCTACGTGAGGGAGTCTTCCTACCACGACTACGTGACATGCTTGAAGTGAGATCCTCGCTTTTTATTTTTTGGGGCCGATCGCAGAGATCGGCCTTGTCACATATGTCGATGGATGTTGCTCTTGCTAATCTATCAGGCCGGTGGATAAGACCAGCCTCACCCCGTTTTTTGTCACCGCGATGCGATCACAGCCGTCCAAACTGATTCCAGAGAGCGGCTCTTGGTCTTCCGAGTCCCAAATGTTCATGCCGGCTATTGAGACCTCGATCGAGTCATCTGCATGCACGACTTCCACGTCGTCTCCATCCCATTGTATCAGGCATTGGTGCATTGTAGATGGAATGCAGCAGTTGGCGTGAATCCAATCCCTTCCTAGCAGGACAGCGTAGGTGCTCTTGTTGTCGACGATGAAGAATGTTGTTGGGATCGTCTTTCGGCCTATGGTTAGATCCACGTTCAGCACGCCTTGTGTCCCTGATGCTTGGCCGTTGAAGTCGTTTAGTGTGACATTGGTCTTGATCAGATCTGCACTGGAGCGTCCCAAACGTCGTAGCATGGAATATGGCATTATATTGACCGCCGCTCCCGTGTCAACCAACATCCTGCCGACGGGCTGCCCATTGATATAACCTTTTAGGTACAGGGCCTTCATATGTTTGTAGCCCTTCTCCCGTGGCTTCTCAAAGATGACCGGCCGTGGACCACAGTCGAACTGTGCTATTGGCACTTCTTCAGTTCCTGGGGCACGAAACTCTGATGGGAGTATGAACACCATGTTTGTGCCAGCCGATGTACTCACATCGGCTTTTACTTGCTTGGGACGCCAAACTTTCTTTGGTGGATGACTCTCCTCGTCCAAAGTCTGCTGAATTTTCACGGCCAGATCGGGCCGCGCTTTCCTCAACGTGTGCAAGTATTGCGCTTTGGCTTGCTCCAAGCTACGTAGCCGCTGAACCCTACGCTTTTGGGAGTGGCTGAGTCCATCGGGGCACCACCTTGGCCGGTGGTACCTATCCTCTTCTTCATCTTCTGACTCCTCAAAGTCTTCATCTTGAGATGACTCAGCTCGTTTGTTCTGTGGCGGGAGAGGCCCTAGACGCTTGAAAACTGAAACTTCCCCTGCATCCTTCTTCCGGCGTCTACACTCCGGGCAGTTGTCGATTGTAGGCAATCGGCTCATTCCTGAATCCCAGCAGTGTTTAAAGAAGGGACAGTCCCAGTGTCTATCCACGTCTTCCTGCTCCCTTGACCTCTCCTTAGCGCGGTGTTCATGTCCTTCGTCGTCTCTGTCATGCCGACGGTACCTTCCATTGTCTACATCAGACCGATGATCTCTCTCGTCATCTATGTCGTACTGCCGACGTCGGTCATGCTGATACTCATATTTGTTAAGGAGATGCGTGGAGAGTGGCCGTTGATATCGCACGCTTCTCACTTGTTCCTCGGTGAGGTACCGTCTGTCATCATATCGGGGCCGGTCGCGTGGAGCGGCCTCCTCTTTTTCCTTGCCGCGGGAGTGACTGCTTTCCTCTTTATCCTTGCCATGGGGGAGTACAGGCCCTGCCATGTTAACATCGAACGAGAAGTCCCACCGGGCATGCCAGAATGTGTTGCCTACCAAAAACCCACCGGCGAGCAGCGACGGGCAACACCATAGAGCCGGGAGGCTCCCAGGACTGCTGGTGGATCCTGGTCCCTCGGGCAACGGCCCGCAATGCTCCGGCACACGTCCTGGCGTTTGCGAGGGCGTGCCACCTGACCTATACCTGGTCAAGAAGGTGATGGATTGCTTCGACTAGTTTCCTGCATGGCAAACACGTAAACATTAAATACGAGCCCCGGTCGGCTCTTAGGTTGCCCTGTGGATCGGCTCAAAGAGCCGATTGCCCCATGGTTCACGTTAGATTTACAATGACATGGGGATCCTGCTTTATCGATATCAAGCTAAACTAATCTACGATAGTCTAGGGTTTTCACCGCATAACCGGAACATCCTACGCGTAGTTGAGCCTAGCGAGATACGTAAGATGATGGAAAACCAGCCCTAAAGAGGCATAACAACCAACATGAAGTTGATCCCCGGAACAATCCCTCTAGGGCTTAATAAACCACACCTTACGCACTACCGGATCGTTCAACCCGTTTATAAGGCCTAACCATACAGATATCAAACCAATCCTTGAAGAACAAGGAACAACTATAACGGATTAGATCTACTAAATAAAGAACAAGCAAGATGCTGCCCTTACACCTAAGATAGGCGTAAGAGCAGCTAGATATCGAGGGGTAGTGTAGCTAAGCAAGTATATCATGAAAGCATCGACGTCAGCCCCAAAACATCTACGATAAGGGTGTTGCTCGCCATCAAAAAGGTTTCAGCACGAGCAACACCAACAACGAATAAACGGATACTGCCTAGATCGCAAGATGCGATCTCGGCAGCATGTTGCTTACCCGGGAGAAACCCTCGAAACAAGGGGTGGCGATGCGCCTAGATTGATTTGTTGTGAACGTGATCGTCCTCCTTTCTCAATAACCCTAGATACATATTTATAGTATGTGGACTTTCTATCTTGGGAACAAACCCAACCGTGTACGAGCTAAACTCTATCTCTTAATTCTAACCGACACGTAACCTACTATAATTTACAGATACACGGGCAATCTAGCCCAAACTCTCGCACAAGGCCGTGCCAGAGACACTTCATATGCATGTCTTCTAAGCCCTTCTTCGATCACGGCCCATCTCCGGACTTGGTTAAATTCTGGTGATAACAGCAAGTAATTTGATAAAAATACTCGAATGACAGGAGCAAGTGATGAACTTGCCTGAATACTGCAAAGTGTTGCAGTTGGATGGTGTGGACTGACCCTTGTCCTCTGTTACTGAAAAATAGCATCATTGTCCGATAAGGGCAATGGTTAAAGAAGCATTTATGCATGATTCCAGTTTTAGGGTTTGTTTCCCCCTTCCGATGTCTTATCATTTAATGTGAGAGGTTGATACTAAAAATAATTTAGGGATACTCTATTTAGGGTAAAATACAACCTTGAAATGTTGTCAAGGTGTTTTTTTTAAGTCCAAAAGAATTTATGGACTTATTTTCATTATTGAAAATATGAGGTGTGATTTGAATAATTATTTAAATCATCAAATTTGAACTTATTTTTGTTTATCATCAAACATTCTATTTCATATTTTATTATAATAGAGAATTTTATCCTGAGTGGTTTTCATATTTTTTATTATTTTTTTAGAGCTATTTGTCATTTTCTATGCATTTTCAAAGTTTCTGTTTATTTGAAAATGTGAAAAGACAGAATTGCCCCTAGGCCCACCTGTCAGGGTGGCCCAGTAGTTAACCCTAACCTGAGCCACACTTGGGCTCGGTCGGTCGCACCGCCCCCTTTCTCCTTCACTCGCTCGCGAACCCTAGCCCTCGCTCTCGCGACTCCCGTGTCGCCGCCGCCTTCGCCGAATTGTGTTGATTTACCCATAAGAGATCTTAACCTTGGTGACAACCGGGCAGCTTTCCCATCCACACTTCCTTTGGTGTGAAGCCTGGTATAAGGTCATAGCCAATCATATTCCTCCGCTACCTCGCACACCCACCCTTTGTTGCAAACCCCGACCCTGGGTCCTCGCCGGTCCTCTTACACCAATTAAGGATGGACCCCGACCGCGACAACTGGTTCCGGGCTCTACCATAAACTCCTTCGCCGGTAGCTGCAACCCATCATAGACCGCATTACCGTGGGGAATTAGAATGGGATCCCCACCCTCCGGTTGTTCTCGCGAGATACAACTGCTACGGTAAGCGCATCCGTTGATGTACAAGAGGTGGAAAATACGATTGACTATTCCGTCCCACTCTGCATCTTATGGTTAACACGGTTTTTACGGCACAAGAATCATCTGGACGACATTTGTTGTTTAATCCTAGATGGATATAAACCCTTGCAATGGAACCTCCACCATATCAACACAATCCATGGTTCCATTGCCCACCACTTAGTCATATTCATAGTTATGAAAATAGTGGTTTTGCTTTTTTATGCAATAGTGATAAACATAGTACTTTGCAAGTAATTTGATAAAAATACTCGAATGACAGGAGCAAGTGATGAACTTTCCTGAACACTGCAAAGTGTTGCAGTTGGATGGTGTGGACTGACCCTTGTCCTCTATTGCTGAAAAATAGCATCATTGTCCGATAAGGGCAATGGTTAAACAAGCATTTATGCATGATTCCAGTTTTAGGGTTTGTTTCCCCCTTCCGATGTCTTATCATTTCATGTGAGAGGTTGATACAAAGAATAATTTAGGGATACTCTATTTAGAGTAAAATACAACCTTGAAATGTTGTCAAGGTGTTTTTTTTAAGTCCAAAAGAATTTATGGACTTATTTTCATTATTGAAAATATGAGGTGTGATTTGAATAATTATTTAAATCATCAAATTTGAACTTATTCTTGTTTATCATCAAAAATTCTATTTCATATTTTATTATAATAGAGAATTTTATCCTGAGTGGTTTTCATATTTTTTTTAGAGCTATTTGTCATTTTCTATGCATTTTCAAATTTTCTGTTTATTTGAAAATGTGAAAAGACAGAATTGCCCCTAGGCCCACCTGTCAGGGTGGCCCAGTGGTTAACCCTAACCCGAGCCACCCTTGGGCTCGGTCGGTCGCACCGCCCCCTTTCTCCTTCACTCGCTCGCGAACCCTAGCCCTCGCTCTCGCGACTCCCATGTCGCCGCCGCCTTCGCCGGATTCTTCCGGCCAACTCCGGCCGTCGCCGCCGGCGAGATGGAGTGCATCTGAACCGCCGTTCGACGGCGCTTCAGATCCTCCGCTTCGATTTGTGTTTCGCCGCCTCCTCGACTCGTCCTCTTCGCCTCTGGTCGCCTGGCATGGAGTGCCGTGGCGATCTCGTCGCCACCGACGCTCCCGATGCCGTGGCGTTGCCGTGCCCTGCCGTGGTGGTGCCGGGCACTGCGGTGCCGCCGTGGCCTGGCCTGGCGCTGCCGCGCCCTCGGCGTGTGCCGCCATGGCCGCACTCATCGCCTCACGCCACCTGTAAGTGCTCTGTCGCTTCCTTCTCTCCCTCTCTGCTCTACTCCCTTCTCTCCTCCTCCTCTGCGTTGTTTCTGCGCCTTGCTAGCTTGCGCATGTGCTGATGTGCTGTTTGTTGTGATGCTGCTGCGCTCCACTGGCCTTGCTACTGCCATGGTTACTACTGTTGTGCTGCTCTGCCATGCTATTGTAGTGACCTCACCCGGTAGGGTGCCGATCCATGTGCTTTACTGTGCTAGTCCCTGGATCAATCGCTAGCACACACAGTTTAAGATGTAATACCAAGAAACAAAGGTCTTTATTACATCGTATAATCCAGAATTACATAATGACTTACAAATTGCTTAGCACAAGGCTAGCATTACATCAGAGTTTTTCAATGAACAAACATATAGCATGGAGTCTTTCATCTTCATGTGCCACAGGCAAGCATGTTGAGGATAGACTCGTAACCCTAATCATCGCAACTCACTTCTCTATCGAATATCTGCAACAGGTAAAGTTACAGCCAAAAACATTTGGTCAATACTTTGAATGTATTGGCAAGATGTCACTATTTAGTGGACACAAATGGCGCCTAATACCTACATGTATATTTGGCTGGTGGAGTTTAGGCTCTTTGCGGAAAAGCGAGCTTTTTCCCTATCTTTTGTAAACATCATTTGTCTTTGAAAATATAAATGTCTAAGAGCATGAACCCACGTTCTCATCACACTGGCTCACCAGGGAAGGATACGGCCGATCCAGCTTCAAACATTTCTACCCAAGTTTACCCATCAAGTTTTATTATGAAATTGGAATGAGAGAGATCTTCCAACAGCTCCAGGTCCAGTTGCTCAAAGTTGTCCGTAACCGGGGACACGGCTAAGTACTTAGTTTTTTTTTAACACTCTGCAGAGGTTTGTACACTTTACCCGCACGACTTAGTCAGCCCCTTTTCCACCATGATGCTCATTTTGCTCAAATGGTTGGGAGAAGACTAAGACGAGACTATTTTCGGAAGTAAGGCCCTGAGCCCTCAGGACGGACCCGTACCAACCTACACATCTACATCTCGTTGGTCACGCTCGGGACAGGTCCCTACAACCTACTTAGTCAAGACAGAGCCCATATGACATGCGGCTGTACAAGAAGCTACTAAACATGAAACTTGTCCAATCCCTTTTGTTCCTGGGCGGCGGACCCCACCAATTTTCACCGTGCAGACGCTCCACTCGTACCAATCCGCCCAGGTGTTTCATTCATCAAATTGTTTTCATTTATAACAAAAATATATTTTCTTCATCTCATCTCATCATGATATCCCAACCACGTATCTAGTAGCATGGCTAAGCAAAACTACTTACGATGGCAACCTAAGGAAAACTAGATGAATCCTAAGACTATAGGATCAGATAGCATAGCATATATACTCTTTACTTGAAAACATCCTACACATGCAAATTCTACTAAGTAAAAACTACATGCATAGAAAACATTAGGACATGAGTGACACTTGCCTTTTTGGTAGTTGATGATCATACACTTCTCGCACTCATACTCGTTGCACTTCGTACGATCTATACGATAATGTAGCACACAATAAACACACATTCCGCAACAACAAAATCAAGCACGGCAAACAACAAGTTGTTATTCATTTTTATTTTAGTCCTTGGATAAGGAAGATATGACATGAGGCATGACTTGCAAGATATAGCTTTGGGAGATTGAATTGGAATGGATAAAGTCAAATACTTATATGGATCATCTAAGATATATGAGAAAGAATTGATAGGCTACAAAAGCATGAAGGATAAGTATGATCTTGGAACATGAAAAGAATGTAGGAATAGTTTTGATAGATAGGTATGGTGATAAGGATCATTTTGGAAAAATGAACTATGTTAAAAATATTTATAGGATTAAACCTATGGTGAAAATACTCAAATTCACATATTTTGAAATAGTTCCAAAGTCAAATTTTATCATTCCAATATGTTGTTCATATTTTTGTGAGTTCAAGGGTATAATCTTTGCACGATTTGGATAAACAGAACAAAAGATATTGATTTTACAAAACTAAACATTTCGCGGTTAAATTTTGATGATGTATGAAAAGTCGTCGGAAAAAGTTGCTCTGATGGAGAGACTTTCTAAACGAAAGTTGTAGAGAATTTAATTATAAGCTCATTGCAAAAAGAATCATCTAAAATCAAGCTATAGATTTAAAGATATAAAATTTTAAAGTTTATTTACGTGAGCTAGCTAGCACAATCAGAGTGATCGATCTGTTCCAGCGAGGCTGAACCGGTTAAGTTAGTTGGACTGTGGACGCTTAGATTAAGATCTAATGGCCTAGGATGCTAATGCTCAGCTACTATGATTAAGTATGAACTGTGTCTGGATCGATTCGAGTGAAGGAAAGTGCCGGTGACTTACACTGGTAGTCTGGCAGAAGCACGACCCTTGTGAGTCGGGCGCGAATGGCGACGGCGCTCTGGTGGTCACCGGAGATGCAGGAGTGGTAGAAGATGATCAACGTGATGATTCCGACGGTACAGTTTAAGTGTTGAGGAGCTTCCTGGAACAACGACGAAGAACGATCGGAGTTCCGTGCGACGTCGGCGATGGCGCTCGGGAGTTCACGGAGGCGGAGCTCTGGTGCTCCTTGGCGATGGAGAAACAGACAAAGGCTCTTAGCTTGACAGGATGAACTTGATGGTGAAGTCACGGACGTCGTGGTGCACTTAGTTCAGGCGCGAGTCGCTCGTCGGAAAACCTTCTCGCGGACTGCAGTTGAATATGGCGTCGTCTTTGTGATGCGCCAAAAATTTCGAAACAAAGCCTGAGATGTGCGTACTGAAGAAATAGGAAGTTCGGAGAAAACTAGAGGCAAAAAGATGGACTGTGCTCACCGGAATCGTCCCGGGAAGTTGCCGGTACCGCGGACTTCCGAGCTCAAATTCGAGCAGCCTGGGGGCTATCGGTCTGTGTGATTTGAGGGGAAATGAAGAGGAGAGAATGGGGCTTAAGTAGAAACAAACGGTGCCTCAATTGGTGGCTTAAATCGCCTGCAATTAAATGAGGAAGAAACGCACGGAAACGTAAAATTGAAGAGATGCATGAACAGTCTCTTTGGCTGGAGCTTGATGGTGACGATGACGTGGCGGTGGGATCCACACATCAAGAAAAGAAGAAAAAGGCAAACTCGGACCTGGCCGCTGCGGCGGACGAACTCTCATTTCCCCCTCGACAGCTCCCACAGCGCTACAGTAGCTGGTTGCTCTCTCCGCTTTTCCGGGCAGATCCGGAGCCACTCCGCCGGAATAGCCGGCCGGAGGCGGTGAAGGTGACGCGCCGGCGTAGTATAGGGTAGTATAGGTCCTCTCCTTTCTAGTCTTGCTGTTTACCCTTGTGGATATTGGCGTGATGCCCGTGTGGAGGTGGTGGCGGTGGAGTCTGGGCTTCTCCCTGCTGCTGGCGGCGATGCTGCAACTGCTTGTGGTGCTCCGGCGGTCGGAGCCAGAGGCGAGCGGTGGCAGGTCGACGTCATCCTCTCCAATAATAGCCTTCCTCGAGTCACGAGATCTGGGCGAGTTCGTCATGTATCCCTCTCTCTCTGGCCACCGCGGCGGTGGAGATGGGGAGAGGATCTCCGGCGACCCTGCTTTTGACAGATCTGCTGGCTCCCTCTCTGGAGCTGATCTTCGTCGAGCGGAACACACGGTGGCCAAGCATGCCACCGTGATCCTTGGCCAATATGGTGGCCCGATTTCATCTACCTCCATGGCGGAGGCACTCTCGGTCGGCTGTTGGAGCTCGACGCCGCGAGGGAGACAAGTGGTTCGTCCCCGTCTCTCTGGTGGTCGCCAGGGGCTTGACCTCGACGTCGGCATTGAGCGTTCGAGCATCATGCGCTCGGAACTCGGCGGTGACGCCTGGAGTTCGCCGGCGGTGTGTGGCGGAGACTGCCTTGGACCTGATTGCTTTTTCTCTATTTTGTTCAGGGTGGTGTTTGTAAAGTGGAAGGCCCTTTCTTCAAATTTTAGGTTTTTCTGGGCAAGAGATGTTAAGGGGCTTTTCTGTAATATGTACCTGCCACTTGGTTCAATATAAGAGCTCCACTGGGGTCTTCTGACCCCTTTTATGTGCAAAAAAAGACCTGGCCGCTGCTGCGTCGCTCGCGGCGTGCTCGTACGCGCTCATCCGGCCTGGCTCTGGCTGGGCTAACTCATACGTAGTTAGCTGGTTCTTCTTCTTTGTTTGTTTTTTTTTTCCAGTTTTGTTTTCTGAGTTAATATTTGGAAATTTATTTGAAAACCAAATTACTTCAAATGTGACACAAACGAAGTCTGAAAATTTTAAATAAAGTACCGTTAGATTTCTTATTGAGTGTAGAATATTTTGGAACCGCTTTTAGTTTAAAAGAAAAACATTTTGATAAAAATCGAATTTGGCACATAGGTCTATATGGCTTACTTTCGGTTTAAGATTTATTTATAAACTTAAAGTTCATTCAAATTTCCATAGAGAATGCAAATATGCCATGATGCTTATGAATGCCATGCTGCTTATGAATGCCATGCGTGCATTTTAATATTTTTTTTTAAAAAAAAATTGGGATGTTCCAAAATCCTTAGAAAAGGGTTGACTTAGTCTCCCAACACAGTGCTATGTATATTTTCAAAATAGGTATATTAAATCTCTATTTTGAGGACAATGTTTTTAACCAATACACAAAAGTTTAAATTCCCTTCAGATTTCAATCAAGACAAACAAATTCAAACACTCTAAATTATTTATTTTAACATTTCAAAATTTGGAAAATTTTGGGATGTTACAGCTATACATGATTCTGTGCAAGATTCCTAGGCTATGTGCTTGCTTATGCTTGCATTTCTTGCCTAATTCTCTCCCTGTGACTATGTCCTTGATGCTACTGCTGCTAGTTCATCATGTGTATTCAATTATTTGCCCTGGCTTGATTACTGTGTGTATTCCTTGCAAAATTTGCAAGTGCCAGTGCCCTGGTGTGCTACATCTTGTGTTTAATTTCATGATCATGCTCAATTGGGCATTGTTGTTGGCTTAACAGCACTATCCAGGTGATGAGTGCTGTGTGCAATCCTTGTGTAACTTGATCCAGTGGTTCATCATGCCTTTGATGTGCTTCTGGATACAATTATAAAGTCATTATTTCTGTATCTGTTTATTCAGTTATGGCTTGGGTGTAATTCTTCAGTAGCTGGCTCATTACTGATGCTAGGCTTGGCTATAGCCACCTGTAACAAGTGTTAGCAAGCTCTGGTGATCATATGATCATCAATTGCTTGATGATTAATTGATGTGCTTCTGTCTGTGCCTATCTGGTGCTCACCCTGTGTTGTGTGTGCATCACACAGGCTTGGCTCTGTGTGTGATGGTGCTTGCTCAAGCATCAGTTGATGCTTGCAATGATCCATTGGATCATCTGCAAGGCTCTAGTGCATCAATTGCTTGTGTAATTCATTTATCTGTTTATCTTGCTTTATTAAATAGATGAATGATGTGAACTGTGATTCAGTGATGATCATTTCAATGAAGTTGTTAGGGCTAGCTGGATGCCAACCACTGGTTGGTACCCTAGCCCACTACTGAACCCTACTGGGTGATGATGTGGTTGCTTAAAGTGTTGGATGTGGGTTGAGGTGGCCCTGGCAGCTCTGTGATGTTGTCATGGGTAGCTCCCCCTCTCTGTGGCTTGCTGTGGCTTTGTGGATGCATCTCTGGCCATTCCTTGTTGGATTTCCAGTGAGCTTTACTGTTGACCAATAAAAATAGGCACAGGTTGCCTATTTGTCTGATGGTGTAGCTAAACTGTTAGGTGCTTGGTGACTTTGGATGGCTAACTAGGATTAAATCCTAGATGGATTTCTCTGGTTGTGTCACTGTGTTGATACAACCAGTGTTCCCTTGGTTGTTTTCCTTCTAGCCTTTGTTTCATTTGCTGGCACCAAATGGTTTTGCAACCAAGTGATGATACATCCAGGGTTTCATACCCTTTTTGCTTCTGTGACATATGCACATGCTTAATTATGAGCAAAACCATGGTTTGCTCATGTTTATCTGGTATACCTCACTCCAGCTCCTAGAAATGGGTGTTGGTGTAGAGGATTGCTTCTGTGCTATTTGATTTGCTTGCCCTGCTCCTCCTTGCAAGCTGGTGGTGCTTGATTCAATTCTGTGGCTGTTTGAGCAGGTTGAACAGCAGTGGCTGTTCTTCCTGTTCTTGTGTTCTTGTGTTCTTGGTGAACTTACCCTGGTGAGTTGCTGCGGATGAACTGCTGGGTTCTGGCGGTGGAAAAGGTTTTATATGAACCTCTCATGGCTCTCTTGGTTGACAGCAGTGCCTTTCACTACTTGGTGACTCTCTCTGTATGTGTGTTGCTGTTGTGCATGCACACTAGCTGTGTGAGCAGCTAGTGTGTGTGTGTGTGTCCTGTTGCTTGGGACTTGGGCTGTGAGAGGATCAGCTCGGCAGCCTGTGGTTATATCCTCTCCAATTACCATTTTCTTGCTAACCTGCCAAGTGGCTTTGCCACTTGGCATAACATTTGCTTTGCTTTGTTTGTGTGCAGGGGACTTGGAGATGATCAAGATGAGACTCAAGTTCATCTTGGTCAAAGAATTCATGAAGATCAACTTGTAGTTTAGGAATTTCATTAATTGTAATCTTCTTTCTTTTTCTTTTTCTATTTTGCCAATTCTTGTAATGTGTTGTAATATTCTATATTTCATATCTGAATATTGTAAAGACAATGTATCTTGTGTGATTATCAATAAAGCTCAAATTTTCTCTAATGAGCTTTACTTAATATTTACATTGTTCATATTCTTTATTATTTACTATTTGTTTCAAGAATTACCTCAATATTGAATTATGAGATATTCATATGTTGTTTGAATTTGAAATTCAAATTCAACTTGTGTTTGAATTCAATCATGCAACTTAAGTTGTGATGCAATATCTCTCCTCTCTTCTCAAAACCCTAACTTAGTTGAATGAGAAGCAAGTTTGTCGCACTCTCGAAACCCTAACCCTGTAAGGTGTCGAGAGAGAAACTTGTCCCTCTTCGATGCAGTTTTGTTTTAAAAGCGCGAAATTTCCCCGAATTTACGATGCAATGCACATCCCTTTCTAAAATCTACCCCTCGATCGTCTCTAAACCTCGGGACATTACAGACCTTTCCCCTTAAAGAAAACTTCGTCCCGAAGTTGTGGTTGTAATACCCGAAGAGTTCGGGGTATGTTTTCCTCAGGTCTTCTTCCTTTTCCCAGGTGGCTTCTCTCTCGGGGTGATGCTTCCATTGTATCTTGCAGTACTTAATAGCTCGATTCCTGAGTTGTTTCCAGTTCTCCTCGAGAATCTTAGCTGGCTTCTCTTGTAAGTCAGGTCTGGTTGTAACTCGAGCTCATCATGTGATACTGGCTCATCTGGGGTCTTTAAACACTTCCTGAGTTGTGACACATGAAACACATTGTGTACTTGAGCTAACCTTCCCGGTAGATCCAATTCAAAGGCTAACCCTCGGTTCTGACTCAGAATCTTGAAAGGTCCGATGTATCTAGGGCTCAGCTTCCCCTTTACTCCAAACCTCTGAAGACCTTTCATAGGGCTTACCTTAAGGTACACCATGTCTCCGACTTGTGGCTCCCATGTCCTTCTCTTTTGGTCAGCATAGCTCTTCTGTCGGCTTTGTGCTATCTTCAGCCTATCTCTTATGATGTCAATGATATGTTGCTTTTCCTTGACATAATCAGGGTTGAATTCCTTGCTTGATCCTGCTTCATACCAACATATCGGTGATCTACACTTCCTTCCATACAGAGCTTCGAATGGTGCCATCTTGATGCTGCTTTGGTAGCTATTGTTGTAAGAAAACTCTGCTAGTGGTAAGTGCTCCTCCCATGATCCTCCGAAGTCTAGGGCACAAGCCCTAAGCATATCTTCCAATATCTGGTTTGTTCTCTCTGTTTGTCCTCCCGTCTGAGGATGATAGGCGGTACTATAGTCCAACTTGGATCCTAAAGCTTCATGTAGTTGCTTCCAAAATGCTGATGTGAACACGGATCCTCGATCTGACACTATCTACTTGGGCACTCCATGTTTACTCACGATCTCTTTGATGTAGAGATCGATAAGTTTCTCTCCTTTATCCTCGTCGGTTTCATCGTTAAGAAGTGTGCACTCTTCGTCAACCGGTCCACGGTTACCCATATCATGTCCTTCTTTTTATTAGTCATGGGTAGTCCGGTGATGAAATACATTCCTATCTCTTCCCATTTCCATTCTGGGATTGGTAAAGCTTGTAACTTTCCTGCCGGACTTTGATGTTCAGCTTCCACTCTTTGGCAGGTATGGCATTCCGCCACGTATTGTGCTATATCTCTCTTCATGTTATTCCACCAGAATAATTCCTTCAGATCCGTGTACATCTTTGTACTTCCTGGATGTATAGAGTATGGTGTTTGATGTGCTTCCCGGAGTATAACTTCCTTGATCTCATCAATATCCGGAACGCAAATCCTTTTCTGGAACCATAGTGATCCAGACTCTCCTCGGTGAAATTCTGATGGTCTTCCCTCATCTATCCTTCTCATCTCTTCCATGATGAATGGATCGTCCAATTGACCCATGATTATATCATTCTTTAAGTTAACACTTAGTTCATCGGCTACTTGTAAGGCCGATAATCCTTCATGAGCTTCTTTTTCCCAAAGTTGTATCTGGGCTTGGCTTATTTCCTTCCTCAACTCCGGTGATAACTCTTGTTCCACTCCTCCAGTGCTCTTTCTACTCAAGGCATATGCTACCACATTAGCCTTACCTGGAGTATAATTGATGGTCAAATCATAATCCTTGATTAGTTCAAGCCATCTTTTCTGCCTCATATTGAGTTCCTTCTGAGTGAAGAAGTACTTGAGAGTCTTATGATCCGTATAGAGCTCACACTTGGCTCCATAGAGAAAATGTCTCCAAGTTTTCAGTGCAAAAACTACTGCTGCTAACTCTAAATCATGTGTTGGATAGTTCACTTCATGGGGTCTGAGTTGCCTCAATCCATAAGATATTACTTTCCGATCTTGCATGAGTACGCAACCCAATCCATGTTTGGATGTGTCACAGTACACGGTGTAATCCTTGCCAACTTCCGGGACTGCTAACACTGGTGCTGTGGTGAGTTTCTCTTTCAGAGTCTGAAAACTATTCTCACACTCATCAGACCACACAAATGGTGTGTTCTTCCTTAACAGACTTAGTCATCGGTCCTGCTATCTTGGAGAATCCTTCAATGAATCTCCGATAGTATCCTGCCATTCCTAGGAATCCTCAGATTTCCTTGACAGTCTTGGGTGCTTCCCAATCTAAAACTGCAGCTACCTTGCTCGGGTTAACAGCTATTCCATCCTTGCTAATGACATGACCAAGAAATTCTACTTGATCTAGCCAAAATTCACACTTGCTGAATTTGGCATAGAGTTGATGTTCTCTTAGTGTTTGCAACACTATCCTCAGATGTTCAGCATGTTCAGCTTTTTCTTTGGAATATATCAAGATATCATCGATGAATACGATGACAAACTTGTCTAGGCATGGCATGAAAATCTTGTTCATAAGATTCATGAAGATTGTTGGGGCATTGGTTAATCCAAAAGGTACTACTAGATATTCATGATGTCCATACCTTGAGACAAAGGCTGTTTTCGGAACGTCTTCCTTCTTGATCTTTATCTGATGATAACCGGACCTTAGATCAATATTGGAAAAGACTCCCGCTCCTCTAACTTGATCAAATTGATCTTGTATTCTAGGAAGTGGGTACTTGTTCTTGATAGTAACATTATTCAAATTCCTGTAGTCTCCGCACATCCTTCTGCCTCCATCTCTTTTATCCACGAAGATCACAGGTGATCCCCATGGTGAGATGCTCTCTTGTATGAATCCTTTCTGTTCTAGGTCATCCAATTGCTCCTTAAGTTCTTTCAACTCCTTAGGCCCCATCTTATATGGTGCTTTAGCAATCGGAGTTGTTCCTGGAATTAGGTCGATAGTAAACTCTATCTCCCTATCTGGTGGCATTCCAGGTAATTCCTTAGGAAAAACATCCTGGAATTCATTTACTACAGGTATATTCTCCAACTTCACTTCCTTCATGCTATTCAACTGTAGCTCTACTTCAATCTGTGTATGCTTATCTCCTTGGTAGATCATTCTACTTCCGTCGGGGCTTTTCAAAGACACAGTGTTGTTCACACAGCCGATCAATGCTCCATTAGCCTCTAACCAGTTCATACCAAGAATGACATCAATGTCCTTCATCGGTAAAATGAACAGGTCTGCGTCAAATGCGCATTTATTGATCATGATGACTTGTCCTTGTTTGGTATGGGTTACTACTATTGTTCCCCCCGCGGAAAGTATGGTTATAGGTGTATCTAACTTAGTGCAACTAATCCCATGTTTGATGATGAATTGCTGAGAAATGAATGATGTAGTTGCACCAGTATCAAAAAGTACTTTGCTAGGATGAGTAAGTATCTGAAGCGTACCTATCACTGCCTGATCGGAGTTCACCACCTCCTCCAAGCTGGTGCAGTTAAACTTGCCGAAGGGTTTCTTGTTCTTCCAATTCCCTCCGTTGTTTCCTCCTCGGCTTCCTCCTCCTCCTGACTGACCTCCTCCATTCTTCTTCTTAGGGCAATCCCTAAGCATGTGTCCTTCCTCACGACAACCAAAGCATATCACTCTTGGCTTCTTGCAATCCTTCGAGTAATGCCCTGTGTACCCCCAGCTTCGGCAAACTATTTGCGCCATGTTAGGATTGCTTGGAGCCTTCCTGTTGTTGTTGTTGTTGTTGTTGTTGTTGTTGTTGTTGTTGTTGTTGTTGTTGTTGTTGTTGTTGTTGTTGTTGTTGTTGTTGTTGTTGTTGTACCTTGGTTTGAAACTCAAGCCAGTATTAGGCTTGTTGCTGACATACCTCTTAGGCTCAAACTTGGCCTTCTTCCTCTTCTCTTGCAGTTGCTTGAAGTCATCTTCAAGAGTGATGGCTGCATACACCAACTCCTGGAACTCGGTTGCTCTCATCATTCTGAGCTGTACCTTGAACTGGGGATTTAATCCCCGCATGAACCTCTTTTTCTTCTTGTCCTCGGTGTTGACCTCCTCAACAGCATACCGAGACAGTTTGGAAAACTCCCTGACATAAGTCAGGATGGCCTTATCTTTCCGCTTCGAGACTTTCAAATTCTCGACGCTTCAACTCCACTATACTCTCAGGGACATTGGATTCCCTGAACTTCCTCTTGAACTCCTCCCAGGTGAATACCTTCTCAGCCGGATAAACGGCTACTATGTTGTCCCACCATGATGCGGCGGGTCCACAACAAGTGTGTTGCATACCTGACCTTCTCCAGGTCGTTGCATCCAACGGTATTGAGCTTTCGCTCCGTGTCCATCAACCAATCCTCCGCGTCCATAGGCTCGGGCGCGTATGCGAAGGATATTGGCTTGGTATTCTGGAAGTCTGACGGAGTGACTCCCTGATTGTCTGGCCTCTCCACCCTGTTCTGTTGAAGCAGCTCCTGGAAGAACTTATTTTGCTGCTCCATTGTCATCTGTTGCCTTTCCTCCAACATTTGCATGTATTGGAGGAAGTTCTGCTGCGTCATGGGTGGTGGTGGTGGTGGAAACTGGTTTCTGGCTGCTTCATCAGCCTCCTCCTTCTGCTTGGCCTCGCGCTCGATGCGCTGCGCTTCACTCTCCTCACCTATCGCTCCCGACATATCCCCCTAGTTCTGCAACACAAAGTGGTACTCATAGTTACTCCATGCGCAAGTTTTCTGAGCTCAACTTTGTGCACTGTAACTAGTCACGCAATGGAAATCAAGAAGCAAATCCAAATCATACAAAACATATACCATGTATATACATACTTAAGTGGTTTTATTACAATACTCAGTGACGATGTGAGTATGCAAAGTCACTTATTGAAGTATATGTACAAATTTCTACAAATATTACACACTACAATACATGTGGTACTATTGTATTGTAGTCTCGCCTCCCTTGGTGGTCTCTAGTCGTGCTTCACTCCCGGTACATCCCAGGCTTCCATCTGGTCGAACGTGTAGTCCTCCTGACAGAATCTGGAACATAGGGTCTTCCCGTCGGCTGGTAGTCGGAATCAGAGGATGATCCCAAGGAGAAATCTGTGTTCATGAACTGATTATTCAAAACATCATAATCCACCCATCGGGTGTACTCCCCTGTGACTCCGCCATAGGTATTTCCTCCATCAGTATCTGACTCAATCAGTATAGGGTACTCCTCATAGTCTCCCCTATTATATTGATAGTCCTGGAACTGGGTTGTGGCGTCCTCATTCATCTCAGAATTACCTCTGACTGGATCGCCAGAGGTTCCTGTGTCTGACCCCCAACGCCAACCTGTTGAGTTCTCTATAAGAGTCTCGGAACGCTGATGGTTTCCGGAGTCCTCTCCACCCTCATATCCTCCACGGGAACTACTAGGATAGTACCTAGGTGTAATGGGTGTGGTTTGTAGTTCGGGATGGTCAATACTAATGTAATCACCAACTGAATAAACTGGTGTGTGAACCTCATTCTCCATTGGTTCCTTCCCCTTAGTCTCCTCCTTTGGCTCAGTGAATTCTTCTAACATTGTATCAATCGCACCCGACAGATATCGGTTCAACTGAAAGAACAATGACAGTAAGTTGCGGCTATTGTCCATGTACTTAGCGGCTTCTGCTCGTTTGCGTTTTGCAAATTTGAAGTGGTTAAGCATAGGATCATCATCCTCCTCCATATGAGGAATGTGTGAGAATTCGGAACCCATAAGCTCTTTCGTCTTATGTTCCCGAATATCAGTGATGGCTCTCATAATGGCTATGTGGTAGGCTGTTTGGATAGTTCTAGCCTCACCTGCTGGCATCACTATACTCATTCCTAGGGATTCTGGAAGTCTTAGTCCTACCCTACACTTCGCCAATACTGTACCGTCATAGTACATGTATTTCCTTACTTGGATCTGGGGATCACACCCAAATTCAAGTAACATGGCACGAAGAATGTCCGCGAGTCCTCCGTCATAGTCACTCAATGTTGACTCCATCACTTTCACGTTACGTCCCGAACGTGAACTTGCCATAGTTGGCTGTAGAATAGAAAGAATATAAGATTAGTAATAATGCATCATAATAGAGATAATAAAGAATTATCGCACTAAAAGATATGATTGTTTTATTCTCAAGTGAATACACACCATATTTTTAGAGAATTATTTACTAGTCCTATTTGACTCCTAACGTTCTGTCCCATTTACTAGGTTCCAACCTAAGGTCAAAGCTTTTGCTCTGATACCAACTGTGGTGACCCTGCATACCACTGCATGTTGTAGTATGCCGGCCGTTGATATAACATTCACGAAGTACCAATCCGCAAATATTACATCCCTCAGAGTAGTACAACAGAACATAGCAGGTCCATAACTCATTCCTTTATTATTATAAGCATAATGTACATATCATCTCGGAGCTCCTCTTGGGTCCTAAGAGGAATACTCCTGGGTTCGAGGCAAACCCATCTTAGCTTACAATATAACAGTCTTACTAGGTGATACATTTATTCCCTCGAGCAGTTAAGTACTAAGAGTTCGTACTGCTCGGATACTACTACTACTTGGTAGGTCTACACGTGCTCTCCTCCGGAACCCTCCCCGGTTCCGTAGACTATGAGGTAGTCTACACCTTCAACACCTCCGAGAGAGGTCCGGTTCTTCATAGCCGATGATGTCGACTCCTTCAGTGGTTGTCGTTGTCCTCCTCCGGATGGTTCGGACAATCTAGCGTGGGATTTAAGAGTGGTATGAGTACAAGCGTACTCAACAAGTTCATTATAGAAAAGAGGTGTTTAATGCACTAGCTACGATATTAGACCGTAAAGTCTAATACTAATGCAAGTTTTGATAAACATTTCTTCAAGAGGTTGCTTTTATTTCAAAGAACTATGTCCGTCAGCCTTCACCGGTTCACTAGAACTTCATGGACTTCCTTTCCGACAGCGTTCGCGGTTCCAAATCCCGGAATAGGGAGTGACAGGTCACGATTCATTACACTCTGCAGAGGTGTGTTGCTTTACCCATAAGAGAACTTAACCTTGGTGCCAGCCGGGCAGCTTTCACGTCCACACTTCCTTTGGTGTGAGGCCCGGTATAAGGTCATAGCCAATCATATTCCTCCGCTACCTCGCACACCCACCCTTTGTTGCAAACCCCGACCCTGGGTCCTCGCCGGTCCTCTTACACCAATTAAGGATGGACCCCGACTGCGACAACAGTTCTGGGCTCTACCATAAACTCCTTCACTGGTAGCTGCAACCCATCATAGATCGCATTACCGTGGGGAATTAGAATGGGATCCCCACCCTCCGGTTGTTCTCGCGAGATACAACTGCTACGGTAAGCGCATCCGTTGATGTACAAGAGGTGGAAATACGATTGACTATTCCGTCACACTCCAGATCTTATGGTTAACACGGTTTTTACGGCACAAGAATCATTGGACGACATTTGTTGTTTAATCCTAGATGGATATAAACCCTTACAATGGAACCTCCACCATATCAACACAATCCATGGTTCCATTTCCCACCACTTAGTCATATTCATATTTATGAAAATAGTGGTTTTGCTTTTTTACGCAATAGTGATAAACATAGTACTTTGCAAGTAATTTGATAAAAATACTCGAATGACATGAGCAAGTGATGAACTTGCCTGAACACTGCAAAGTGTTGCAGTTGGATGGTGTGGACTGACCCTTGTCCTCTATTGCTGAAAAATAGCATCATTGTCCGATAAGGGCAATGGTTAAAGAAGCATTTATGCATGATTCCAGTTTTAGGGTTTGTTTCCCCCTTCCGATGTCTTATCATTTCATGTGAGAGGTTGATACTAAGAATAAATTTAGGGATACTCTAATTAGGGTAAAATACAACCTTGAAATGTTGTCAAGGTGTTTTTTTTAAAGTCCAAAAGAATTTATGGACTTATTTTCTTTATTGAAAATATGAGGTGTGATTTGAATAATTATTTAAATCATCAAATTTGAACTTATTCTTGTTTATCATCAAAAATTCTATTTCATATTTTATTATAATAGAGAATTTTATCCTGAGTGGTTTTCATTTTTTTTAGAGCTATTTGTCATTTTCTATGCATTTTCAAAGTTTCTGTTTATTTGAAAATGTGAAAAGACAGAATTGCCCCTAGGCCCACCTGTCAGGGTGGCCCAGTGGTTAACCCTAACCCGAGCCACACTTGGGCTCGGTCGGTCGCACCGCCCCCTTTCTCCTTCACTCGCTCGCGAACCCTAGCCCTTGCTCTCGCGACTCCCGTGTCGCCGCCGCCTTCGCCGAATTCTTCCGGCCAACTCCGGCCGTCGCCGCCGGCGAGATGGAGTGCATCTGAACCGCCGTTCGACGGCGCTTCAGATCCTCCGCTTCGATTTGTGTTTCGCCGCCTCCTCGACTCGTCCTCTTCGCCTCTGGTCTCCTGGCGTGGAGTGCCGTGGCGATCTCGTCGCCGCCGACGCTCCCGATGCCGTGGCGTCGTCGTGCCCTGCCGTGGTGGTGCCGGGCACTGCGGTGCCGTCGTGGCCTGGCCTGGCCTGGCGCTGCCGCACCCTCGGCATGTGCCGCCATGGCCGCACTCATCGCCTCACGCCACCTGTAAGTGCTCCGTCGCCTCCTTCTCTCCCTCTCTGCTCTACTCCCTTCTCTCCTCCTCCTCTGCGTCTTGCTCGGTCACTGGCCTGCATCTCCATGTTGAGATGCTTGCCGTGACGATGCGCTGTTGTTGCGCCTTGCTAGCTTGCGCATGTGCTGTTGTGCTGTTTGTTGTGCTGCTGCTGCGCTCCACTGGCCTTGCTACTGCCATGGTTACTACTGTTGTGCTGCTCTGCCATGCTATACATGATTCTGTGCAAGATTCCTAGGCTATGTGCTTGCTTATGCTTGCATTTCTTGCCTAATTCTCTCCCTGTGACTATGTCCTTGATGCTACTGCTGCTAGTTCATCATGTGTATTCAATTATTTGCCCTGGCTTGATTACTGTCGGGGGGAAGACCCCGGGTAGGGCAATGGACGCGGAGTAGCCGGCTGGCCACTGGCCGGCTCGCGGCAAAGGCCGGCTGAGGAGCAGCCGGCTGGCGCCGTGGCCGGCTGGTCCGGAAGCCGGCCGGCTCTAGGTCCTAGTCGGCCTGGCTACGGCCGCCAATGCTGTAGGCCGGGCCGGCTTCTACAAGCCATATCCGACCGGGGGTCCGTACCTCGGACCGACTCGAGGTCGGCGAGTCTTGCACAGGAAGGAACCGGGTTGGTGATCCGGGTTCCCAAAGTCCACGCTGACTTCATCTTCCGTAAAGCGCGGGGCACTGTGGAGCAATAGTGCCACGCGCCGGACAGGCCATCATGGCTTACGACGCGCCGTACGGGCTACGGTGGCCGACGGCGACAGGGACACTTCCTCTCCATACCGCGGACCAAGGCAGCCGGATGGGACAGGCCATGACGCCTCAACGGCTCCTGACGTCACCGCCTCGGGAAGGAGCGGAAGCCGAAGCCGGCCAAGCCGGCTAGTAGACTATAGGGTCTTATATGTAAAGTGCCGGTGCCTATATAAGCCGCACTACCCCCTCTCGTGCGGGGACGATCGATCACTTATTGCTTTCACCTACCTACGGCGCTGCCTCGTGAGAGAGACCTTCGTCTCCCTTAGCCTCCCGGGGCAAGCCGGACACAGCTCTAGGAGCACCATTGTACTCGTGTGATATCATATACACTCTAGCAGGAGTAGAGGTTTTACCTCCATCGGAGGGCCTCGAACCCGGGTACGTCGCCGTGTCGCTCGTGCCCATACCCGCTTCCGGATACCGCCGTGAGATCTCTCGGGAGCCCCTTCGATTAGCCACCCTATGGCATATGCCGTGACGATACCACGACATTTGGCGCCCACCGTGGGGCCTTCAGCATCCTCGGCCGGTGTCTTCATCCGGACGGGCCTCACCATCACCACCGGCGAGCGAGTCGCTTCGAGGCTTGATCCGGAGATTCGGCTCCCCGGACTCGCGTCGCCGACAACGCCTGGCTGCTTCGCCGACCGGCCCTTCCCAGCCGGCGGCCGCGTCATCTCCTTCGGCGGCCACGACGTCTACGTCGCCACCGTCGCACCGCCGCGCTACCCGCGGCGAGTGCTGCGCTGCGCCAGCCCTCCTCCGCGAGCCGGCAGCGGCGCTCCCGTCGGCCCCGCCGTCGTGCAAGTCATGATGGCCGGCGAGGAGCTCCCCTCCAAGAACCCGCGCACCCGCGGCCCCAACCTGGAGCGCAACGTCGACCCCAACGCCTCCGGCTCGGGCCCAAAGGCGCCACCACCACCGTCCCGGCTGGAGCAAGTCCGGGCAAAGCTGAGCACCCCGCTCACCACCGGCGCCGGCACCGACGCCGCCGCCGTCGAGGCAGACCTGGAGGCGCACCGCGTGCTCCTCCTCAGCGGACCGAGGAGCTGGCTGCTGCTAGCGCCGGTGGGACATCACCCGCCGCGAGTACAACCGCGCCCACGGCCTCACCCCGGGCGGAGACAACCCCGGCCGAGCCGGCGAGATCCGCCGCGAGGCCGCGACCTAGGCGCCGAGATCGACCGCGACGGCGCGGACGAGCCGGCTCCATCCATGGAGCTGCCCATCTACAACACCCCCGACAAGAACATGCTCGCGGCCGAAGCTGCCGCAGAAGAGCTGCACCGCCTCGAAGGCGAAGAGCTACGCCGCCAGACTGCGCGGGTGGCTGATTTGGTGAAGGCTGCCAACAGGCAGTCGAAAGACCCCGTGCACGCCCGAGACCCTAGGGCTCCTCACGCTCGTGGTGCCGCAGGCAATGCCGGGGACACGGCCGAATCCGCCTCCCGGCGCCAAGCCGGCGCAGCGACTCCCGCGCCACGCGCGCAACCCCGAGCCGGCCGAGCCACCGGCCCGGGCGGCGGCAGCAGCCGGCAGCCGGGCCCCACCAAGCGGAACCGGGAGCAAGACTCCGAGCCTCGACGCCCTCACCGGCCGGCTCCGAGAGCCGGCGGCGCTCGCCGGCCGACCCACTCCCCGGCTGGGCCCGCGCATCGAGCCTGCCGACGCCAGAGATCGCCTCGACCGGCTGATCGAATCCCGCATCGCGGAAGAGGAGGCGCCGGCTTGCCCCAAGTGCTTCGGGCCCCGCATCGCCAACGAGCCCGTGCTCGACGGCTTCCAGCTCCCCGCGACACGCCCAAGTACGACGGCACCGCCAAGCCGGAGGACCGGCTGCCGGACTACTCCACCGCGGTCGGCCTCTCTCGGGGCAACAAGCGCCGGGCCGTGCGCTACTCCCCCCTCATGCTGCTCGGCTCCGCCCGCACATGGCTCAACAACCTGCCAGCCGGCAGCATAAACGGCTGGCTGGACTTCGAGGCCGCCTTCATCAGCAACTTCACCGGCACCTATCGCCGGCCGGGTCGCCCTCAACAGCTTGAGATGTGCAAGCCGGGCCCGGACGAGACGGATCGCGCGTACCTGACGCGCTGGTGCGAGATGCGCAACTCTTGCAAGGGCGTGCACGAGATGCAAGCCATCAGTTTCTTCATGGGAGGCTGCCGGCCCAACACCATGCTGTGGCACAAGCTACGTCGCAGCGAGCCCAAGACGATGGCCGCCTTGATGGCCATTGCCGACAAGTACGCGCTGGCTGAGGAAGCCGGCAAGGCGCCGGCTGCCGTTTCACCAGCCCCAGCAAGACGAGACAACAACAAGGCGGCTGAGCACAAGCCGGCCGAGGGCGGCTCGCATGGCAGCCGGCGGGACAACTACCGCGGCAAGCGTCACAGCGACCAGCCGGACCGCCGGTACGGTTCCGCCCATGTGGCAGCCGTGTCGGACAACGCGGCAGGCGGCGGCCGCCGCCAGAAGCAAACAGACCGGCAATGGAAGCCGAAGTACACCTTCGAGCAGATGCTCGACTCGCCGTGCAAGTACCACAGCGGCAAGAACCCCTCCAACCACACCACCCGCGACCGCCACTTCATGAAGCGGCCGACAAGCGGCGAACCCCTCCCCCTCCACCCCCGCCCCTCCGGCCGGCGGGCCAGGTGGTCAAGGCGGCGCGAGAACGCCAACCTCGAGCACCACGAGGCTAACCAAGTGCACCATGGCCGATATCTGGCCGAAGATGCTACCTACATCATCTTCACCTCCGAGCCCGAGGACAAGACGAGCCAGCAGAGCCGTTCCCTCGAGGTCAACGCGGTCATACCGCCGGTCCCCCGATACCTAAACCGGTCGAGCAGGCCATCACATTCGATCGCCGCGACACACCGGCTGTCCCGCCGAGCCGGGCAGCTACGCCATGGTCCTCGACCCCACCATCGGCACGACTCGGCGCAGCGTGCGATTTTCGCGCGTCCTCATCGACGGCGGCAGCAGCATCAACATCCTCTACCGCGACACCGCCCGCAAGCCGGGCATCCAGGAGGCCGAGTTGCGCCCCACCCCCACCGTCTTCCATGGCATCGTGCCAGAGCCACCGCTGCCAGCCGATCGGCCGGATCACGCCGGAGGTGATGTTCGGGAAGCCTGGATCACTTCCGCACCGAGAGAATCGAGTTCGAGGTGGTGGACCTCGTGAGTCCCTACCACGCGCTCCTGGGCAGGCCGGCCCTGACCAAGTTCATGGCGGTGCCCCACTATGGGTACCTAAAGATGAAGCTGTCTGTCTGCGCGGCCTTGGCGAGGGAGCCGAACCCGCCGGCTAGCAAGCCGGACCCGGCGACCATGCAGTCGAAGCCGGAAGCTCCCACGCGGGAGACCCTGTTGGTCAGCGTATTCGAGATAAGATGCGTACCTTCATGGGCACAAGAATTCCTCTCCTACCTCACCGACGGTGTGCTGCCTGATGACGAGTCCGAGCCGGGCAGATTGAGAGAAGGGCCAAGGCCTATACAATCATCAACCACGAGCTGTACAAACGCAGCGTAAGTGGGGTGCTCCAGCGGTGCGTCGAGCCGGCCGAAGGGATTGAACTCCTAAGGGAAATCCATCGGGGTGAGTGCGGCCACCACGCCTCCTCCCGAGCCATAGTGGCCAAAGCCTTCCGGCACGGTTTTTACCGGCCGATCGCGCTCGGAGACGTAGAAGAACCGGTGAAGAAGTGTAACGGCTGCCAACGCTTCGCCAAGCAAAGGAACACGCCGGCTTCCGCCTTGAAGACCATCCCCATTACCCGGCCATTTGCCGTATGGGGCTTGGATATGGTGGGCCCATTCAAAACAGCCCGAGGCGGCATGACTCATCTCTTGGTGATGATTGACAAGTTCACTAAGTGGATCGAAGCCAAGCCAATCAAGAAGCTGGACGGCTCCACAGCCGTCACATTCCTCAAGGAAATAATCGTGAGATATGGCTACCCGCATAGCATCATCACCGACAATGGCAGCAACTTCGCCGAAGGCATCTTCAAACGCTATTGCGGGGCGATGGGGATCCGGATGGACCTATCATCCGTGGCGCACCCGGAGACCAACGGCCAAGTGGAGAAGGCTAATGGCTTGATCCTAGCCGGCATCCGGCCCCGGCTGGTGGAGCCGCTTGAGCGCTCAGCCGGCTGCTGGATTGAAGAGCTGCCCAGTGTGCTATGGAGCCTGCGCACGACGCCAAACCGCTCAGTCGGGTTCACACCCTTCTTCCTCGTATACGGGGCCGAAGCCGTCCCGCCGACCGATATCGAGCACGACGCGCCAAGAATCAAGCTCTACACGTAAGCCGAAGCCAAAGAAGCTCGCGAAGATGGAGTCGACCTGGTTGAGGAGGTCCGGCTGATGGCCGAGTCCAGGTCAACCGTATATCAACAAAGCCTCCGTCGCTACCACAGCCGGAAGGTCAAGACCTTAGTATTCCGAGAAGGAGACCTAGTACTCCGGCTGATCCAACGGACAGCCGGACAAGCATAAACTAGCATCCCCATGGGAGGGTCCCTTCATCGTGAGCAAGGCGAGTAGGCAATGATTCCTACTATCTCATAGATGCCCAAGAGGCTAAGAAAAACAAGCCGGACAAGGCTGACGAGGAGACTAAACGTCCCTGGAATGTCGGGTTACTCCGCCCATTTTACACATGAGAACAGGGAATGTATGTATCCCTTGTATCCCTTTTGTGAGTTATGAAAAAGCTTGCGCCAAGAGCGCCGTTTCCGACAAGTTTTTCGCCTACTTTACCTTGTTTCGCCAATTGGCTTGAACCCTCTCACGCGGTCGGCTCAGTAACGTGATCCGGTTTCCGACAGCCGGCTTCCGATCCAGCTACAGACCGCAACCCGGCTGTCCGGTCGGCGGGAGTAAGGCCTAGGGAGCCGGCACGCGAAAAACGACTAAGGGAAAGAGTAAAAGCGAATTGACTTGCAAATTTTCATAAAGTGTCGGATTGCCGAATTCAGCTCGTTCGACCGGAATCCGTCGGCCTCCTCAGCGGCCCGCTCTTGATCCGGCGACGGATCGCAAGTCGGACGTACGACCGGCAAGAGCACAGCCAAAGAGTGGGGCGGATAGGAAAAAGCGAACAAGTCGAAAGAAAGCAAGCCGGCACACAAATGATTAACAAACACATTAAAGTGTGCCTTAATAAAAGGATAATAACATTGTCTTACATATGCACCCGGCATCCCGGGGATTTAATAAATTGTCTTGGCAAAAGAACAACTGGAAAGCAGGAAATCTAAGCCGGAGGGGCATCAGTGGAGCCGGCTGCCGGGTCGTCCTCAGGCACGTCCTCCGCCTCCTCATCGTCCATGTAATCACCATCGGACAGAGGAGGGTTCGGGTCCGCGACGAAGAGGGTCTTGTCGACGAACTCGGCGATGGTACTGGCTCGAGCAAGGCGGGCGGCCTTGAGATCGGCTGGGAGCTTGTCCTCCACGCCGGCTCGCCGGAACTCAAGCTGCCCCGCATCCACCTCGTTGTACCGGGAGAGGACGAAGGACAGCGCCATGTCGGCACCGGCGCGCGTGGCCGACTCCTTCCGGCCGAGGAAACGGTCCGGCGCCCGCTCCATCGCAGAGATGAGGCCGGAGATATCTTGCGGCGCCGCCTCTTCGAGCCACGGCATGGGCACCGGCTCTTCGGCCGCCTTCCGAAGCTCCCGGCCGAGCTTGGTGATGGGCTCGATGCGGGCACCCATGGACGCCAGGTGATCCTCCATGGAGAAATACTCCGAGCTGCCTTCGCCGGTCTCCCGCCTCCTGGAGTCGCGCGCGACGCCAACGGCTGTCAAAGCCGCCTCCTGCGTCTCCGGAAAGGCCGCTGCAAGAAGAAGAAACATGTCAGGAGCTGTCAAAGCCGAAATAAGCTGAAAAATGCAAATTTTCGAAGTCCTAAAGTAGGCCTGGCGGCAGCCGGCAAGAACCGACTGCCCCCAGCCCGAAGATGGAGATTCCGAAGTTCCAAAGTAAGCCTGGCGGCAGCCGGCAAGAACCGACTGCCCCCAGCCCGAAGATGGAGATTCCGAAGTTCCAAAGTAAGCCTGGCGGCAGCCGGCAAGAACCGACTGCCCCCAGCCCGAAGATGGAGATCGAAAAAATCAAGTTTCTGCCGCCGGCTGCCAACCTAAGCCGGCAGCCGACGGCCGAAAGCCGGCAAAGGGAAAGGAACATAAAGATGCACTCACCTGCCAAGCCGCGATCAAGCGCGCCAAAATCGTCGGTCCAGCGTTTGGCGGTAGCCGTCAGCTCTGTGGACTTGGCGGTGACCTCCTCTCGCAGCCGCAAGCCGCTGCTTCTCCACCTCCGTCAGCCGCCGGCTCAGATCATCCACCTTCTCCTTCTCCGCCGTCCTGAGGGAGTTGAGCTCGGTGAGGTGGTTCTGCTCCAGCAGGCGCAGCCGCGTCAGCTCCTGGTCAGCCAGCTTAAGCTTGCGGGCGGCGGATCGGCCCGCCTCCTCGCTCACGGCGCACTGGTCGCGAGCGGCTCGGAGATCCGACTCCAGCTGCGGGACCTTGGCGGCTTCAACTGCAAGACGGCCAGAAAGAAATGTCAGCCAACCAAGATTAGAAAGAAAACAAGACATCAAGTCGAAAGAAGCATAGAGCTTACCCTTGGCGGCTTCCAGCTCGCGGGCCAAGTCGGCCCGGTCCAGCTTGGCCTTGTGGTAGTGGGTCACGGCGCGGTTGTACAGAGCGGTGCGCCGATCCGCCACAGCCTAAGGAAAAAAGAAAAAGTCAGTCGATCGGGCGAAACCCGTGCCGGCTCCAAGCAGCCGGCCCATGCCTCGGAGGGCTACCGGGATAATAATCGGATCAAAAACGAGTCGAAGCTTACCTTGCTGGCTTCCTCCACCTTGGCGATGTTAGCCGCGGCCTCGGTTGCCCCGGCCTTGAGATTGGCCTCGCAGGCTGGAGAAGAACATCTCCACCGATGCTTGGCCGGGGTTCCCCTCCCGGCTGGTCACCTCGTAGGAGTCGGCGCGGAGCCACGCCCGCTCCATGGTGGCAGCCGAGCCGAGGCTGGAGTCGGAGGCGGACGGCACTCTGAAGAAGAAGTGCGCCCTTGGCCACGTGCGGGCCTTGCGGTGATGCCGATGGGGTTCCCGTCCTCACCGGCGCGCGCGAGTCGGCGCCCTCCGTGCGCGCCGGCTCGTCTCTCGCCGGCTCTCGCCCGGCCGGCTCCCCCACAGTCGGCTCCGGGGTGTCGGCGCAGCCATCTCCGGCGCCTGAGGTGCCTCCTCCGGGCTTTCGTCCAGCACCACCACGCTCGGCCTGGCTCCGGCTCCGATCGTGGGCGGCGCAGCCCTCCCGGCTCCGGTTCCGGTCGCAGGCGGTGCGGAACTGCCGGCTCCGGCTCCGGTCGACGGCGGCATTCCCAGACCAGCCCCAGCAGCTGGGCCCAGAGGACGAGTCCGGCCCGGGAACATGTCGTCCGGCGTTGCTCGGCGAGTCGGCTCAACCCGCGTGCCGCGATCGGCGCCGAGGCCAGCGGCACGGCAAAGGAAGGCGCCCGCGGCGGGCGGCGGCGGTGTAGGTGCGCGCGAGGAAGGCTGCGGCGTCTGCTCCCTCCTCCGGCGGGGAAGCGGCGACGTAACGCGCGGAGCTTGCCGGGAGCCGCCGCCCGGGCAAACTTGATAGGGGCCCTAGTCGGATAAACGAGAGAGATAATAAGCATAAAAGTAAGGAAAGAAAAGGAATCAAACAAGAAAAGGAGAGAAAGAACTCACCCGGCCTGCTCCGGGACCATCTTCGGCCGTTGCCGGCGCAGCTCTTCGCCTTCGCCTCCAAGGCGGCGGTGGAGCCGGCTCGCTTCGTGCCCTTGGGCGCCGAAGTCGCCGTGGTGCTTGGCGGCCTCGTACGCGGAGGCACGGCGAGGGATGGGCCCCGTGCCGGACGTCGCCGGCTCCTCCTCCTCCTCTTGCTTGCTCTCGGTGAAGGGGCGGATTGTGCTCCCCCGGCCGCCTAGATCGGGCGCCCGCGGCAGGTCGTCGTCGCCGGCATGCTCGCCGGCTTGGTCAGCCGGATCGACGTGATCCGGCGCCCACCTCTTCGTCGCCGGGTCGCCGTCCTCGGCGTTCGGCGCTCAAAAGCTAGAAAGACAGAAAAAACATGAACATATGACAAGCCGGAAGTCGGCAGAAGAAAAAGGAAGTCGGCCTCGCAGCCGCAAGCCGGAAAATGGCAAAGACAAGACTTACCCGCGCCGGCGGATGCTCCCTGTCGCAAGGCACCAGCCCGTAGCTCCAGCTCTCCGTTAGGTTCGCCTTGGTGATGTGGTTCACCCGGCTGGCCACCTGGGCCTTGTTGAGCGGCGCCTTGGACGTCCGGTTCGGATCGAACCGGCCGGACATGTGCCCGATCTTGTGGGAGCGCATCTGGAGCGGCAGCACCCGCGCTCGGCGATGGTGCGAGAGGAGATCTTCGGCGATCGGCCCGCCAGTGGTGGCTGTCCCCAGGAAGTCCCAAAGCAGGTTCACCTCGGCGGTCCGATCCGTCGAGCGGGCGTTGTGGCTCCAGTTGATCCGGCCGACTGGAGGAGCCGGGTTGAACTCCGGCAAGTTGATCCGGTCGACGAGCGCCCCGTCGTTGCGCACGTAGAAGAATGACATGCTGCCGGTTCTTCACCGAATCGACGGTGGGGATTTTGGGGAAAGGCGTACCGGGCCGGGTGTAGATCGAGGCGGCGCCGCGAGCCCGCGAGCGGCCCTCGGTGGTTTGGGCCTTCAAGTAGAAGAGCCGGCTCCGAAGTCGATGTCGGGCCACAAGCCGGCGTAAGCCTCCATGAACGCCACGAAGCAGCTCAAGAGGACGCACGCGTTGGCCGGCAAGTGATGCGGCTGAAGGCCGAAGTGGTCCAAGAATCGCCGGAAGAACGTCGAGGCCGGCAGGCCCAGTCCGCGATCGAGGTGCGCGCCGAAAACGACGCGCTCGCCGGGCTCCGGCTTGGGCTCCACCTCCCCGCCGGGCGCCCGCGTGATCACCGACCGCGGGATCCGCCGGAGGCGCACCAGGCGCTCGATGTCATCCTCCCGCATGTAGGAGCCCCTCCACGATCCGGCTGGGGACGCCATTGACGAGGTCGAGGAAGAAGATGACCAGGAGAGGCGGAACGGCGAGGAAGAGCCTTGCGACCGCGGCGGCGACAACGGTGGCTGAGGACGCTCCGTCGAGACGCGCGGCCCCGTGGCGCCGGACTGGTGAAGTGGCGGCGGATCGGTGGAGATTTGCCCGCCGGAGTTCGCCAGCGGAAGACGTTCGCCGGAGCAACAGCGAGCTCGAGCGCGCAGAGCGATGGAAGCGGGAGCGCGAGGAAGAAGAGAATGGCAAGTGGCCGCCTCGATGCCTCCCCCACGGCATTTATAGCCTCCTGCCGCGGGCGGTTGGCCTCCAAGTGGCGGTCGTGGGCCACGTCCCCGGATTTACTCGCGCCGTAACTCCTCCCACGTCCACGACGGTTATCGGAAACGGCCACACCACGTCGCCCACCGCCGCACCGGATCCGGAGGGACATTGATGTGACCGAGACGAACCGACGACCGAGCCGGGCGTCAGACCGGTCAAGTCGGGCGCATGGGCCCGAGGCGGCGGAGACCCCGGCGCGCAGCAAGCCGGAGCCGGACAAAAAGTTCCACTCGAACCAAAACTCTTCAGCAAGGCGGAGGCGCCATCAAATCTTGCGAGAAAGCAAAAACTATACAAGTGTAAAAAGCGGCCGGCTGGGAGCAGCCGGCAGGAACGAGCCGGACGAGGGCGCAGCCGGCTGAATGAAAATTCTCAGTCGGCCCCTCCAAGTGCCGTCAAATATATTCAAGAAGCCGGAAAACCTGCCTAGGTCCTTCTAAACGCAGGACCTTGCCAGCTTCGGGGGCTAATGTCGGGGGGAAGACCCCGGGTAGGGCAATGGACGCGGAGTAGCCGGCTGGCCACTGGCCGGCTCGCGGCAAAGGCCGGCTGAGGAGCAGCCGGCTGGCGCCGTGGCCGGCTGGTCCGGAAGCCGGCTGGCTCTAGGTCCTAGTCGGCCTGGCTACGGCCGCCAATGTCGTAGCCGGGCCGGCTTCTACAAGCCATATCCGACCGGGGTCCGTACCTCGGACCGACTCGAGGTCAGCGAGTCTTGCACGAGGAAGGAACCGGGTTGGTGATCCGGGTTCCCAAAGTCCACGCCGACTTCATCTTCCGTAAAGCGCGGGGCACCGTGGAGCAATAGTGCCACGCGCCGGACAGGCCATCATGGCTTACGACGCGCCGTACGAGGCTACGGTGGCCGACGGCGACAGGGACACTTCCTCTCCATACCGCCGACCAAGGCAGCCGGATGGGACAGAGCCATGACGCCTCAACGGCTCCCGACGTCACCGCCTCGGGAAGGAGCGGAAGCCGAAGCCGGCCAAGCCGGCTAGTAGACTATAGGGTCTTATATGTAAAGTGCCGGTGCCTATATAAGCCGCACTACCCCCTCTCGTGCGGGGACGATCGATCACTTATTGCTTTCACCTACCTACGCGCGCTGCCCGTGAGAGAGACCTTCGTCTCCCTTAGCCTCCCGGGGCAAGCCGGACACAGCTCTAGGAGCACCATTGTATCGTGTGATATCATATACACTCTAGCGAGGAGTAGAGGTTTTACCTCCATCGGAGGGCCTCGAACCTGGGTACGTCGCCGTGTCGCTCGTGCCCATACCCGCTTCCGGATACCGCCGTGAGATCTCTCAGGAGCCCCTTCGATTAGCCACCCTATGGCATATGCCGTGACGATACCACGACAATTACTGTGTGTATTCCTTGCAAAATTTGCAAGTGCCAGTGCCCTGGTGTGCTACATCTTGTGTTTAATTTCATGATCATGCTCAATTGGGCATTGTTGTTGGCTTAACAGCACTATCCAGGTGATGAGTGTTGTGTGCAATCCTTGTGTAACTTGATCCGGTGGTTCATCATGCCTTTGATGTGCTTCGGATACAATTATAAAGTCATTGTTTACGTATCCGTTTATTCGGTTATGGCTTGGGTGTAATTCTTCGATAGCTGGCTCATTACTGATGCTAGGCTTGGCTATAGCCACCTGTAACAAGTGTTAGCAAGCTCTGGTGATCATATGATCATCAATTGCTTGATGATTAATTGTTGTGCTTCTGTCTGTGCCTATCTGGTGCTCACCCTGTGTTGTGTGTGCATCACACAGGCTTGGCCTGTGTGTGATGGTGCTTGCTCAAGCATCAGTTGATGCTTGCAATGATCCATTGGATCATCTGCAAGGCTCTGGTGCATCAATTGCTTGTGTAATTCATTTATCTGTTTATCTTGCTTTATTAAATAGATGAATGATGTGAACTGTGATTCAGTGATGATCATTTCAATGAAGTTGTTAGGGCTAGCTGGATGCCAACCACTGGTTGGTACCCTAGCCCACTACTGAACCCTACTGGGTGGTGATGTGGTGGCTTAAAGTGTTGGCTGTGGGTTGAGGTGGCCCTGGCAGCTCTGTGATGCTGTCATGGGTAGCTCCCCCTCTCTGTTCATTCCTTGTTGGGTTTCCAGTGAGCTTTACTGTTGACCAATAAAAATAGGCACAGGTTGCCTATTTTTCTGATGGTGTAGCTAAACTGTTAGGTGCTTGGTGACTTTGGATGGCTAACTAGGATTAAATCCTTGATGGATTTCTCTGGTTGTGTCACTGTGTTGATACAACCAGTGTTCCCTTGGTTGTTTTCCTTCTAGCCTTTGTTTCATTTGCTGGCACCAAATGGTTTTGCAACCAAGTGATGATACATCCAGGGTTTCATACCCTTTTTGCTTCTGTGACATATGCACATGCTTAATTATGAGAAAAACCATGGTTTGCTCATGTTTATCTGGTATACCTCACTCCAGCTCTTAGAAATGGGTGTTGGTGTAGAGGATTGCTTCTGTGCTATTTGATTTGCTTGCCCTGCTCCTCCTTGCAAGCTGGTGGTGCTTGATTCAATTATGTGGCTGTTTGAGCAGGTTGAACAGCAGTGGCTGTTCTTCCTGTTCTTGTGTTCTTGGTGAACTTACCCTGGTGAGTTTCTGCGGATGAACTGCTGGGTTCTGGCGGTGGAAAAGGTTTTATATGAACCTCTCATGGCTCTCTTGGTCGATAGCAGTGCATGTCACTACTTGGTGACTCTCCCTGTATGTGTGTTGCTGTTGTGCATGCACACTAGCTGTGTGAGCAGCTAGTGTGTGTGTGTGTCCTGTTGCTTGGGACTTGGGCTGTGAGAGGATCAGCTCGGCAGCCTGTGGTCATGTCCTCTCCAATTACCATTTTCTTGCTAACCTGCCAAGTGGCTTTGCCAGTTGGTATAACATTTGCTTTGCTTTGTTTGTGTGCAGGGGACTTGGAGATGATCATGATGAGACTCAAGTTCATCTTGGTCAAAGAATTCATGAAGATCAACTTGTAGTTTAGGAATTTCATTAATTGTAATCTTCTTTCTTTTTCTTTTTCTATTTTGCCAATTCTTGTAATGTGTTGTAATATTCTATATTTCATATCTGAATATTGTAAAGACAATGTATCTTGTGTGATTATCAATAAAGCTCAAATTTTCTCTAATGAGCTTTACTTAATATTTGCATTGTTCATATTCTTTATTATTTACTATTTGTTTCAAGAATTACCTCAATATTGAATTATGAGATATTCATATGTTGTTTGAATTTGAAATTCAAATTCAACTTGTGTTTGAATTCAATCATGCAACTTAAGTTGTGATGCAATATCTCTCCTCTCTTCTCAAAACCCTAACTTAGTTGAATGAGAAGCAAGTTTGCCGCACTCTCGAAACCCTAACCCTGTAAGGTGTCGAGAGAGAAACTTGTCCCCCTTCGATGCAGTTTTGTTTTAAAAGCGCGAAATTTCCCCAGAATTTACGATGCAATGCACATCCCTTTCTAAAATCAACCTCTCGATCGTCTCTAAACCTGGGACATTACAGTGTCGGAGCCTGCGAGCTAGCAACGGCGGCCGGCTGGGTCGATTCGAGACTCATGGTGGAGAGATCGGACGACGGCAGCGCAGAGGAAGGTGAGGGCGCGCAGATCGGCGGTGGCGGTTGGGAGGAGGTGAAACTTCCCTCACGCGTAAAGTAGGGATTGTGTTCGTGATGCGTTCGATACAGGCCGAGTAGGGGTTTCGGTCTCGGCCCGATTTTTTTTCTTCAGTTTCGCCTACTTTACAGTATCTGATCTGCGCCGATTTACGAACCGAACCCTTAAAATTACAGTTATTTTTTGGTTTTGGCCTGTTTACGGGCTCTGCTAGAGATGCTCTTAGACTAGACTAGTAATAGTGGAAAGTAACATAGAGCAGTAACATGTAGATATTACTAATCTATGTTACTACCTCATATTTGTGATATCATGCAAATTAAGTCATAATTGTGAAGTGATGGTAACATATCTAGTTGACATTGCATGTAGTATTATATATTATTACATAGGTTACTCCCACTATAAGTAATTTTATGATTCGTTGATTTGGTGGTGGCTGACTTTGGTCACACGCGACATGAAGGTGACAAGAAATGCCTAAAAATTCTCAACGACGATTGCCCAAAGGGTCGGTGTGAATTTTAGAGCCATTCGCGGTACCCTTGACCACTTCAGTTTTGGAAAATAAACTAGTTTTGAAAAACTGATGTAACATTGAAATTATAGTTTATTTGTCAAGTAGGATTATAGGGTATCCTAAATCGTGACCTACTTGCATCTCTACTTATTTATTTTTGTTGCACAACACTACCGATGGCTTTATCTCTTGATTTTGAATAAAGAGAATGTAGTTACATGTATCATAGGGAAATAATGGGAGTTTCCTTTCTATGCAGTAATTATCATAAATAGAAAAGAACTCAATATAAGATGCAAATCAATCAGCCAACACATACAATATTACGGGACATGAATCCTCGGACGTTCCTATCCCTGCCTTACCCTGACTTTGGGTGGCTGACAAGTGGGCCCCACGTGTCAGTGGATCAATGGCAGAGTTGGCTATGTTAGGGGATCCTCTTCCAATATTGCGGTGGACTATAACCGACTGAAGATTCCAAAAGAAACCAGCAAAATAAAGATATGTGGATGTCATATCCTTTAAAAGGTTCGACTTGTCGAAAGATTGTTTGTGACAAAGTTTAAAGAGTTGACTACGATAAGATTAGATCTCCCGTAGCAATGCTTAAGGTCTATATGGATTATTTTAATAATCACTACATATTTCTTTCACGAGATATGGTAGTTGGATGGCAAAAAATGCATTCTTTGACATAAGTATGTACTAAAGGTGTATACAAGATACAGCCGAAAGTTTTATTGACCCATAGAATGCTAGATAGGTATGAAAACTTCAATGGATGAAGTAAACATCACGGAGTTAGAATGTTCACTAGATGAAATAGTCGAAAAGTTTTGATTTCATCAGGTATGGTGAAGATGCTTGCGTTTGCAAGAAATTAAGTGGGAGCGTTGAGACATATTTCTAATATTTTATGTGGATGACATATCGTTGATTAGAAATGATGTATATTTACTTGACATATCAAAAATTTCACCGGAAATGATTTTCATTGAAAGGATATGGACTAAAACCATATTTACCATCAAGATATGTGAAGATAGATTGAGACGCATAATAAGATTAGGGATCTCTATTTTCGTGTCCTCGGGTCCTTAGTTGTGCTTAGTTTTCCCCAGCCGCTTAGTTTTTTCTCAGTTTTCCCCAAGCCCTTGTCTGAAACCCTCACAAGGAGCTCGGACGGAAGGAATCCTGTTAAGTTGACTGATAACGCGTGAAGCACACGTCCGTTGGGAACCCCAAGAGGAAGGTGTGATGCGTACAGCAGCAAGTTTTCCCTCAGTAAGAAACCAAGGCTATCGAACCAGTAGGAGATGAAGGCCACGTGAAGGTTGTTGGTGACGGAGTGTAGTGCGGCGCAACACCTGGGATTCCCGCGCCAACGTGGAACCTGCACAACACAATCAAAATACTTTGCCCCAACTTAACAGTGAGGTTGTCAATCTCACCGGCTTGCTGTAAACAAAGGATTAAATGTATGGTGTGGAGAATGATGTTTGCTTGTGATCAAGAACAATAGAGAACAGAGATTGCAGTTGATTGTATTTCAGATGTAAAAGAATGGACCGGGGACCACAGTTCACTAGTGGTGTCTCTCCAATAAGATAAATAGCATGTTGGGTGAACAAATTACAGTTGGGCAATTGACAAATAGAGAGGGCATAACAATGCACATACATATCATGATGACTACTATGAGATTTACTTAGGGCATTACGACAAAGTACATAGACCGCTATCCGGACATGCATCTATGCCTAAAAAGTCCACCTTCGGGTTAGCATCCGCACCCCTTCCAGTATTAAGTTGCAAACATCGAGACAATTGCATTAAGTATGGTGCGTAATGTAATCAACACAAATATCCTTAGACAAAGCATTGATGTTTTATCCCTAGTGGCAACAGCACATCCACAACCTTAGAACTTTCCGTCATCGTCCTGCATTCAATGGAGGCATGAACCCACTATCGAGCATAAATACTCCCTCTTGGAGTCACAAGTATCAACTTGGCCAGAGCCTCTACTAGCAACGGAGAGCATGCAAGACCATAAACAACACATATATGATAGATCAATAATCAACTTGACAAAGTATTCCATATTCATCGGATCCCAACAAACACAACATGTAGCATTACAAATAGACGATCTTGATCATGTTAGGCAGCTCACAAGATCTAAACATGATAGCACAAGAGGAGAAGACAACCATCTAGCTACTGCTATGGACCCATAGTCCAAGGATGAACTACTCACGTATCAATCCGGAGGCGGGCATGATGATGTAGAGTCCTCCGGTGATGATTCCCCTCTCCGGCAGGGTGCCGGCGGCGACGGCGTCACAGTATGTTTTCTCGTATCATGGCTCTCGGTACAAGTGTTTTCGCGACGGAGAGTTTAAGTAGGCGGAAGGGCAGAGTCGGGGGGCTCACGAGGGGCCCACACCATAGGGCGGCGCGGGCCCCTCCTTGGCCGCGCCGCCAGGTGGTGTCGCCACCTTGTGGCCCCACTTCGTATCTCCTTCGGTCTTTTGGAAAGCTCCGTGGAAAATAAGACTCTGGGCTTTTGTTTCGTCCAATTCCGAGAATATTTCCTGTGTAGGATTTCTGAAACCAAAAACAGCAGAAAACGGAAGCTGGTGCTTCGGCATCTTGTTAATAGGTTAGTGCCGGAAAATGCATCAAAATGATATAAAGTGTATGTAAAACATGTGAGTATTGTCATAAAACTAGCATGGACATAAGAAATTATAGATACGTTTGAGACGTATCATTGACCGTTAGTGGGGCCGTTGTTGGTGCCCCGCAGTGGACACGTCTCCACTTATCCAGATTATCGTGGGACCCACAACTTGTCCACGCTAGTGCGCCGGACCCACAGCTTACCCAGGTGACCGTTGCAAAATGGGAGCCCGAGCCAGCCCCGCGCCCGTGCCCGTGCCATTGCTTCCCCTTTCTTTCCCCACGCCCCATTGTTCTTCTTCTCCGCCAGCGGCAGCCCATCTCCGGCAGGCGGGTGATGTCTAGTTTCTCTTAGACCTCTCGTTCTTCATGGCCGCAGTATGGACCCGTGCCTTTGACAAGATTCCCTGATTTCCCACGCCATGAGCCTCTGAAGCGGTCGATCTGTAAGACGGACGATGATACGTCCAATTTGCATCACTAT